>NW_028186912.1:1887968-1928808 GCF_003343005.1 Rhea americana
GGCGCGGGGGGCCGGGGCCGCGGTGCCAAGTTTTGCGCGAGTTTTCAGGGAAACGGCCACCTCCTGGCCCGGCCCCGCTGCGTTTGGTAGAGCCAGCCATCTTTTGTGGAAGGCATCTGTTGTAGCGTCGTGATTTACATGCACGTATGTACATACACACGGGCGTGCACGTATGTGTGTACGTGCACATCTAGGCGCGTGTGCACACACACCTACATACGTATCTATACACACACGTGCGTGCACACGGTTCTGTTTTCCAGTATGTAATGGGTGTGTGTGTGTGTGTTTTAATTTTTCTTTGAGGTAGGGTTGATTCTTCCCCCTTAAACCAAAGAGGAAACTTCTTGCTTAAGATACCTTGTTGGCGTAGCATTGCTGCCCTGCTTATAGAGTGCTAAATCCAGCTCAAGAAAGTGGGTTACTCTAGGAGCTAAGGCTCAAGCAAATGTTTTACTAGCACTGGTGAAAAATAAGGTATAATAAAACCAGCTCTTTTTATATGCTTGTGAATGTCCCATTTGGGGGAAACGGTTAAAAAACTAGCTTTAAATATAGGCTGTTCCATGATGCAGTGTTTTTATTGTTAATAATGAGAATTTGGGGGTGAGCTAGCTAGTAGTATGGGGACACGGTCCAGCTGATGCTTGGTTTGTGTATGCATCTGTATGATGGAGGGAAGACGGTGGTGGGGGGACAACTTTTTCTCCTTTTTGCTTGGTAAGTGCAGATATTTGTTCGGTATGTTGGGCAACACTGTTGGTCATAGTTGGGTATACAACCCACTAGTTCTCTAGTGCTATATGTGTTGTGGCAGGGTGATCACCATAATGAAATCAGTGCTGCTTCATTGAACAACGTATAAAAGGTCGCCAAAGATCAGAGTGATCGTGGTCTTTCTTCTCCTTTAGACTTCCTGCAGGCACTGAGTGTGTTGCGTCTTTGTTGCTCCCTCAACTACAAGAGCACTTTTGTTGTTTAATTGAACTCTGACTAATTTAAATGTTTAGCAACTTCTCACCTTACAAGTGGGGTTACTAACATTCTAGCAGCTATTTCGTAGAGAACAACATAATGGCAGAAAGAGGTTTACAATATAAACGTTTAAGTTCAAGTGTTCGGTGATCATCTCAGTTTCAGCATCAACTGTTTTATGAATGAAAAGCCTCTTGGGACTCATATATAGCAGACTTGCATTGCAGTTTGTTCTCCATTTTCCCCCTTCCCAATCTGTTCTTTCTTAGCATCTGCTCTGTATGGAAGCAAACATTTTGAAGCACCTTTCTTTACTGTTCTGGCGTATGACTAATTTAACGGGATTCTGCTGTACCTGGCCGATGAGCTCTCTCCAACAATGCATGATCAAGACGCGGTATCTTTACTAAGTCCTTTTGGAGTGTTTCATAACCCAGCTCCTTTACAAAGAGGCACTACTTTGACAAATGACTTATAAAACACTCTTAATTTCTCTTCTATGCATATTTATACAGATAAGGTCTCTTCACTTTATTAAATTTTTTTAATGTCTATTAGTATTGCAAAGATACAGCTCGGTGAACTTAAATCTCCTTACTTATCCAAACATCCTATCTGTGTAGGTTTGTTTAAATAGTTGTAATTGCACAGGTGTTAAAGTGCAGAATCTGTATTTGTCAGTGCAAGATGGAGCTCACTTGAGTGTTCAGGCTGACATCTAACAGTGCTTTTGCTTTTGTTTTTAAATGTAAAATATGGAAATCTTTTATAAGAAATCACTGAGAGGAGAAGATGGCATTCCATAGTGTTAGAGAGGAACTTGTCAGAGTGGAACAGCCCTCTATTTGCTTAGTTTCTTTAATTTGATAAGGTTTGGTTTGTTGATATTTCCAACTTGTCTATAAATATCAAGCAATAGTAATAATTTAAAGGTGTTACCAGTTATGTTTATAAACTTCAAAATATGAACAGTGTTATTAGAGCTGAAGTGAAGTGTATTTATGCTTATTTTCACATTGCTATTCCTTAAATATTTTTGTACTCAAGTTACTAGCTTCTCATTTTCTCAAAGAAAAATGCCTTCTCCCAGCCCCATAAAGTTGTAACCTAGTCATCAAATACTATCGGTTATACATTCCAGAAAGCATTAGTCATCCTTTGGTCTATGAAATGCAGAAAGTTTGGGGCAGCTGTGGTAGAGATGCATAGTTCTTTGGAATAATTTCTATCAATGAGTGATTCCTGGTGTACTCACTCTGTAAACTGATAATAACACTTTTTCATACAATAGGAATAGGGAAAAACTCTTATAAAAGCTAACCCTCCTCCCAAACTTCTGTTTTCAGTAATTTTTGTAGGAATTAAATTATGCTGAGTGCAAAGGCCTACTTTAATGTTTGTGTTATTTAGAACATGACTGAAATGGCATATGTGGTATGTCTTGATAGCTATTACCTGGTATTCTTGCAGTTTCTTTGTTTTTTTTTTTAAACAATGTACTATGACAACATATATTTTTATTTTAGTTGGTGTTCTCCAGTGAGTCTGGGATTTCAAAGAAGCTTTGAAAAATCTCGCTAAAATATTTAAGAATCCTTCCTAAAAGATGTGACAAGCTTTCAAATCTTCCCTAAAATCTTTATTAAAACTTAGTGAGAACTATTAGTCCTAACATTCTTTTCTTTGTGTTTTCTAAGGTAACTGGAAAAATCTACCAGTGTTCTAAAGGATATTACCTACCTATCTATGTTTTAAATGATCCCTTGAGTTGCAAATCTAGCAGGATGAATTTATCTAAATGGTGTACTGAACTGAATGTTGTACAGCTATTCAAAACAGAATTTTAGATTTCTGATCTGTTTCCCAATACTATGGTATGTTCCTCTCTTCATGCTGTTTTTGTAGTAAAATAACTGTTTTATTACTGAGCAAGGGACCTACAAGTTCATGATAGCAATCTTTCTTCTCTCTTTTTGGTTACAGGTAGTTTATGGGGCAGGATGAACAGAATGCAGTGTTACTCTCTTCTAGGTTGTATTATAACATGTAGAGTATGCATGGCTAAGTAAGTTTCCTTCCTTCTGTGGAATCACTGAAGGAAAAGAATAACCATTAAAGGTGTAGTCTCCATCAGTTCAGTAGCCCCTGAGGCAGTACTAGAATACACCTGATTCAGAAGTTCTAACATAGTAGTGATTATGAGCCTACCACCGTAGCGGCCTTTGCCAAGCATGAATATGTCTCTCCGTGAGCTTCAAATGGCAAGGAGGGCTGCACTAACCATAATTAATTTTATAATTTTCATACGTCAGTTGTCAAGTGTAAAGTGTGTTTAGATTAGCAAATGTGTTGCTAGAAAACCAGCCTTTTTTTCTGGTCTGTAAATCTTTGAAGGTAGCAAAGCAGTTTAGAGGATAAAGGCTTTCTAGCTTGAATAGCACTTCTCAAAGCTTTTGTAGCAATTAAACAGCAAAATTTAATATTTGGAGGTATTTGACTGATTTATGAATTGATAATAATAACATGTTGGAGATGTTAATAGTAACATAAATGTTATTGTGCAGCACTGACAACCTAAAGGATTTTAAAATGTTAAGGTATTCTGTTTCTTTTGGTACTAGAGCATTGAAAGTTTGAGCTGTCAGCCTTTCCTCTGAAGCTGCTGGGATGAGAAGTTGCTTGTCATTGCTCTAAACACGTCCCTACTATGCAAGGGACATCTGCATTTCTAGAGAAAATCAGTTCTTAAGCTGTTCTAAAAGTCAAGTCCATCCAGAACAGGTTAATATAGATGCTAAGAGGTATAGCTTGGAAGCCTGTAGTGTACAAATATGTGTGAGAGAGGCAGGGGAAATGCAGTGTATTCACAGAAGCATGTAAATTCCTGGAAGGGTGTCAGGATGGTTGGTGGTGCAGACGAGGACAGGATGATGCCAGGGAGGAGGCTGTGTGTGAATTCCTTTCCACTATTAGTGACATTCTTGATGCTGAGCTTCTGTCCTGTGCTAACACGTTCACTGACAGCTAGTGAGCGCATGTCAGTGCTGTGATAGATTGGGTATAATCATTGCTATTTCATTTCAGGCAGTTGAGGGGTGGGGGAAACTATTTTAGAGGTAGGTGAGAGTACTGGCAATCTCCCAGCTGCTACTGTGAGACTGCTGAAAGTGAAGGCAAAGAGAGCTGCTCAGGAATGGGAACTATCTGGCAAGGAGTTTGCTAGGTACTGGTTCTGATAGCAATAGGTATGGATGGTGAGGAGGGATGATTCAGTTTGGGTAAGACAGCATGCCCTGAGTTCATTTGTGCAGCCCCCTTGAAAAGCTTGGAAAACAGGGATACGAGTCAGTTGATGTCTGAACAGATTCCTGAGGGCTTTGAGCAGTAAAATATTCTTTTGATGTTTGATTCTTCCTTTGTTCTGAGAACAGGACTTCCACATAAACAAGAAATTCCAGACCTTGATAATTACATTTTCTTCTAGCCTGAGTAGCCTGTAGGATGCCTGACTCTTTGCTACCTTCTGAGTCATATTGATGTTAGGTTTGAATTTGTTCTTCTATAATACTCATTTTTTTCAAATGATGAAGTTTATTTCTTGTTTTAGAGCATGCTTGCCTCTCTTTCCATCCTTATGGAGATGGGATGATGAAAGAAGAAACATACTTGCAAATGGGGGGTTGGGATAATCTGTCTGCATGGCCTTTGTAAAGGTTAGAGTGCCTTAGTGCTGTTCTGCACGGGTTTATGCTCACTGTTGTATTTGCTATAATGGTATCAACTGGGATGGTAACTTGAAATACTCTTCACAAAGTGACTGGGCTCATGTTGACACTTAGTAATGATCTCATCATGTCCCTGGCCCAAGTATGGTGTCTGCAAGTCCTAATTAGCGCTTCGAACATTATACTTAAATGTCTGTAGTATTCTCCTCATCTGACTTTCATCCTATCTTTTCCTTGTCTTGGAAAGTTGCAGTCTTTCTCTTGTCTTTCTAGTTATCTGTGTCACTAACTCCTCTGGTGTTCTTTGATCCTATGCGTTTTGATAAGTCTGCTTGCTAACTGTCCTGACGAAGAGGTTCATCATTCTGTTTTACGTTGTCAAGCTTTCAGGTGTGTGCAGCTGAAAGAATTCACCAGTGTGGAACATTAACTGAGGTAAGAGTATCAGCTAAAACTCAAAATTCTCTCTTACTCAACACTATTTCTAACTACCTGCCATCTTTTGAAGGTAGTTGTGATAATGGTTAGAGATATCTGCCTAGACCCTTTCTGAAAAAAATGCAACTCATGATTTAAAGTCAGGCTAAAATTCTTACTGTCTAAAAGTGTTATGCTTACTGAAATGCTGGCTTCAAGATTCTGTTCCCAAGGTATGGTAGATGGGCCAGAGGGCCATATAGTCAGACTCTAGAACTTCTCAATTCTGTGTGCTTGTGGTCTGCAAGAAAATTCTGGGGTTGGTAGAGATCTGGTGTTGCTGTCTTGTCTAACTACATTCCCTGCTTTGCTTCATGTGACTTACTCCTAGCACTGGAAAGATCCAGTGTTAGTTTCTATCCAATTTCTACATTTTCATCCAAATCACACATGAAAATTAGGCTTTTGCTTTTTTTTTTCTCTCTGTTGGTAGTCTGCTGCTACCATTGACTTAATAGCCAGTAGATAATTTTTTACTTCAAGATCTGAAGTACTATAGTACTTGAATTTCCTGCAGCTCTGGAACATCCACAGGCTTTATGTGGTATAGTTGTAGCTTGTTCTAGTAACTCCTTAAGTATGGAGGGTATGATTGCAAAGCGTAATGAACTGCTGCTCACTGTTAGTAACCATGGTCACCATCATATTTGAGTTTGCATTTGGAATATTCTTGAAGCACTCATAAAGAGAGTTACTGTTGTTTAGCTGATGAGCAGTAACTCATTAAACTGTGGTAACAGGCATCTGCAGTGGCTGACCTGATCTGCACAGCGTAGAGGCCCACCTGGGTGGTGGGGATAGGGGGAAGACAGCACTGTCGAGAGTTTAAAAACAAATGGAAATGCATACATAGGGTTGCTGCAGTATCAGTCTCGCTAGTGTGTTAGGCTGGTATGGTACAGTTTGACAGTCCACGAGAATGTCTAACAATATTAGGTGGTGGGTTTTTGTAAGTATGGTCAAGAGAAGAGTTTGTTGTTCTTATCCGTCTGAAATAACTGAATATATTTATGGGCTGCTGCTCCCAAAATGGAGGAGTAACGTGATAGAAAGCATGGAGGTTTGAAAACTGAACAAGCTGATAAGGAACGTGGGCACCAAGTAGGAGTGGGAGATAGTCTTCTGATAGAGACTGACAAGTAAAACTGCAGAAACTCGGAGAGGAGGCAGGAGGAGGCTTCTCTTACAGATTTGTTGAAGAGGTGCCTGGAGAAGCAGGAGGAGCATGTGGGGATACAGAGTTGTGGAAGGCGAGGAGGGCAATGCAGTGCGGCCGGATGCCGCCTGGGGAGGGCGGCTGGGTGAGCGTTAAAAGCGCTGAGCTGTTGAATCTTTAATCCGATTCTGTGATTCTGTGGGGTGTGAAGTCAGGAGTAAACTTGAGGGCTGAGCATGGAGCTGGAGAGCTTGAAAACTGCTGGGGCATGAGAGGAGAGAGAAAGAACAGTAACTAGAGAGGAGAGGTGGCTCATTGTGGGTGGATGGGTGGTTTTGGTGGTTCTTTTGTATTTGGTTATTTTTCTTTTTTTTATAAGACACTAAGCATGCTCGTCGTGTGGAAGGAAGAGGAGACAGTGGGAGATTAAGAAGAAGAGCGAGAGCTGAAATATGTCAAGGAGATAAGGATCTAAGGAGTAAAATCGCACTTAGGACTATGTTTCGGTCTTCTAGGTGTTAATTGTTTTCAAACACAACTGAAATGAATTTCCTTATATGCATGCTTATATTAACTTTCAATTTGAGAAGCTGAAAGGAAGAGGCGAAAGACTTCTCCAAGAACAACTCATTTCTCAGAAATGTTTGTCAAGTGAGAGTATTCTGAGTGATTTCAAACGCAGCATTATAATTTGGTAGATCCTACACACTTTTGTAGGAAACGGTTGTGCATAGTGATTTCCCAGATTTCTATACAGAAGAAACTGTTCAGGAAGCCAAATGATCTCATTAAGATGTGAGACGGTAGGAAAGTGTAAATAGCAGGTTAGTGTTTTGTCTACCTAAGAACTTGGTCTTTGATGAAGTAGGCTACCTAATCGGGTGACTAATTTTAATCACTTAAGCAAAACATCAGTGGTGTTACATAAGTGCTTAATTAGGCATACGTTTAAGAATCTTACCTACCCACGGTGAGTTTTAGAGTGAAGGTGCGTTAATGCTCATACTCCTCTGTCACATGAGTTTTGACAACTGATAAGATTTCAGTCCTGTTTTCAATTAAAACTATAAACTTTTGAGGCTGTTAATGGAGATCATGTATTTCCTATTTTGCAATTCCACTATTAACCACTAATAACCACTATTTAAAAACACTCTTCAGGATGGTTACTTATATACTGTATTAAGAGTATCTAGTTTTGTATTAATACACTTTGGCAGTTTAGGCTTCTAGAATTGCTCACATGTTAACATTTTTTTTCGTTGCAAATTAGAACCTTCTTAATATATTTAATCCTAAAAATGAACTTTTTATACTTAGATTGTATTCTGGTTTCAAAAACATTTTGGTTTATTCACATTTTACAAGAATTTTTTAAAGTAAAATAAAATGTGTGAAGTACATATATACACATGCGCGCGCACACACACACACACACATATATATATATATGTGTATATATATGTATATATATAAAATACACACATACTGTTCAGTGTTTAGTTCCAGAGGAAACTATTTGAACCCAGTCATATACACCTTTCAAAAATAATTGTTGCTGATTTCCACTGAAATGGCATTTTATGTCAGGATTGGATTTCCACTGAAATTGCATTTTATGCCAGGATTGGAGAGTTGGATCCTTTATTTAGCAAAAGATTTTATAATTCTGTATTATTCAAGTGAATTAACATAAATTATGGTGGTTAATTAGTGTTGGGTGAACAGAAAGGATTGATTGTATTTGTTTGTTTATTTGCATTCAGATCAACAGCTTCGATTAGTATCTCTAATAGAAAATCAGAGCTGCATAAGCTGCTTCAAGCAGATTACAAATAATGTGGCTGGCATATTAATCCAGAGCTCTTGGTAGATGTTGACAAGATTTCTAGACTACTGTGCTGTATTCTGTTTGGAATTTTCTATTTGGAATTTTATACTGTATGTGTTATTTAGAGTTTTATGCTCCTGTTTTAATTTGCACAGATTTCAGACTGGGAGACCCTAAAGATCTTTTTTTTTTTTTTTAATAAAATGGCTTTGCCATTAACACAGACATTTGAGTCTGTTCTATGGGGCAAATAATGTTCTGTTGATGTTTTTCTTTTTTTTTTTTTCCCCCCAAGTCTGTGCAATTATCAGGAAATCCAAATACATACTGTATTACTAATACATAATACATACTATATTGTATAAAAAAAAAAAAGAAAGTAAAACCAACTTTCCTTTCCTAAAATGCCTTTATTTTCCCTCAGTCTGTGTTACAAATTAAATTGAATAGAGCTTCAAGAGACAGGTTCACTTATAAAACATAAAAGCTTTGTACAGTTATGGTCTAAACTGCTAGTTATGGAACAAGTTTTCCCTATGTATTTCAGTCCACAAGACTCATAATAGATCAGGTAGGTACTCACTTTGCATATTTAAATTATTAATTGTCTTAACATAAGTTTAATATTTACTTTTTTTCTGTATTAAAAAAGGATGAAAAACTTCTATATACGTAAACTTGCTTCAGACTGTGTGTGAATAGAAATGAGAAAGAAGTTCAAACGTGTAGTATGTTAAAACAACAAACAAAACAAACCCCCCTTATTTAAAGTACTTGATGTTGCATAAGGAACAACAAAAATGATGAAAACATGTTTTGTGAATATGACAGCTGGCTAGTCTAAACAAAGAAACATTTGTGTAAATAAGTTAGCTGAGCTTGTGCTTCTAGTCAATAGAATTTCACAATTTTAGAAGTGGCAGATGCCATCCTTGCAACTCATTTTTAAGTCAAAACTAGATGAGCAAATATACTATTTTTTTACCCAAGTTTTATGTCGTTTTTCAGCTTTCACTGAACTAGTGATTGAGAAGCTAACCTAGCAAAACAAGGATGATGCTCCCCGGCTCTGATAGAGAAGACGACTGCTGGTTTAGTTCATCAGGACTGGCTCTGCAGCGTGGCTGAGGGCCTCCCTGGCCCCCACCTTGGTCTGCGCTGGGACATCAGCAGCTAGTGTAAATGAAGGTTCAGTTTGTCATTTAAAAATCTCTTCTCACAGTGCTGCCCAGCTGTAGCTTTTTTGTAGCCTGGGAGGGCATGGCAAGATGTCTGTAGAACAGTCTCATCTTTCTAGTGGCGTTTTGTTTTATTTTGTTTTTTTTTGATCAAATCATGCTCAAGGTCATAATTTGAGCACCTTAGTGTATGTTCTCATAACTTAAATAGTTTCTCTTTTAATTTAAATTTGAAGTATATTTTTGAACCCTAGTTTAAATCTTAAAATTGATCACCCTGCTGTCTAGTTGTTGATTTAGTTTTGCATATATATATTGTAGTATATATGTTTTAGTTATTTAAAGTTGGAAGGTTCTTGGTGGATTGTTTATAATTTTAAAAGAAAATCAGCCCTGCAAATAAGTTGTGCTAATTGTCTGCTTCCAGTAGTTGTGAAGTTCTGCTACAATTAAGCTTCTGATTCTCATGGTCGTGGTAAAGTATTTCTCATTCTGGTCTCTCTGAGGTCACTATTATTGCTGTTTCCTAGGTGCAGAGTTGAAGCAGATAGAGATTAAGTAACATGTCAGAGTTCCCATGAAAAAGTCTGTGGCAGAGCTAGAAATTTATCCTGATTCCTCTAAATCCTTGGCTAGCAGCCTAAACACTTAAACTACAGTTCCTCATAGAAAAGGGCACCCCAAAACTGTTTTAAGCTGCATTTAAGCCTTGTGACATGCTGTAGAAACTCTGTAGCTCTTGGCTTCCTTTAACTTTCTGCTGTTTGCTGGCAGCGTGCAGTGAGGGCCTGTGTCGGTGGTGCCCAGCTCTCGCTTCCAGGAGCCTTGGGAATCCTCTGCCGGCCTCGGAGCCGCATCTGCAGTGCGTCTCTCCCTCCTGTGCTTCTAAAGAGTAAATAGCGGTTGCAAGTGGCATTCAGAAATCTGTAATTTGAATCGATTTCCAAGATTGTCCGCTTACTCTCCATTTCAAGAAAAAGGAAATCAAGAATAATCTTTCCACCTTAATGCTTAGGTTAATGAAGATTTCATGATTGGGAATTTTCTCAGCTGCAGAGAAGTGTATTCACTCATTTTGTTAAATGTGTGTGTTGTTGTTGTTCCTTGAATTGATCTTTACCCTCTGTTGCTGCAGCTGTTTCTAGCAAGGACGTGTCACTTCTCACATAGTAAGTTGTACGATGTTGGGAAGGGGAAAAATGATGTAATTCCGCGTTAAAGCAAAATATTGCTCGTTCGAGTTCATTTCATACAATCTTTAAAACTGTTATGTGAAATGATGTTTATGAAGAGTGTAAGAGTTAGTTTTCTTTCTATTGAAGCATGAAAAGCTCTATTTGTTTCATATAAAAAAAATAAAATTGGATATTTTTTCTGCTCTCCTCTACTCTTAATCCCCATTTTGCACAAATGGTTGTGATGAGTGTGGTTGCTTAAGGCTGTGTTGGGTGTGCTCAGTCAGCCCGACTGTCTGCCAGCCAATTGGCGTGGTACCCCATGAGCAGAGCGTGGACCCACAGCGTGTGACAAGGATTTGACCTGACAGTTCTACAGTCGTGCAACACATGGAGGCTTAGAGCAACAGCAAAGGGTGCAGTGGGCTGCCTGGTGGAGACCTGTGCTGTCCTGTGCTGTGAAAAATGTGTAATGCTCTTCACAAGAAAAACTGAAAAGCTGTTTTCTCTTCCTCTTCCTCCCTCATGAGCCTTTCAGAAACTTTTTGAAGGAGAAAGCCCTCAGTATGTTTCCTTTGTAAAGACACTGACAAAGAAATCGCTTTTTTGTGTGTGAGGAAATTTGCTCACTTACTACAACTGGCAGTCACTTGATTTCTTTGGTAGGTTAATTTGCTAGAAGGAAAGATTCTTATATATTAGAGTGTTAGATTACTTTCTCGTGCTCTGCTGAAGACTGGTAAATCAAAGGGCGTTCTCTTGTTATCAGCTTTTCAGTCCTTTTAATGCAATTTGATTGCTTTTTGTTTATAGTTCAATGATTTCTTCAGGGAATGGCAAACACGTCTTGTGAAATACCTGGTCTCATCAACACTAAGATACAAATTGCATCGCAAAAGTGTTTGAGAGGTCTTAACTTTAAATGTTTAATCTGTTGCACAGTACAAAAGATGTGTTTTTTTTTAAGCAAGGATGCCGAGTAGGTTTTCTTTGAGGTTGCTCCTGAAGATTGATCTATATTGTTTTTTTTTTTTTTCTGTGTAACTGCTTCCCCCTAAATGCTGTAAGGTGAAAATTCAAACATAATGAATATAGCCGAGTTCAGAGTGGGGGGTGGATAATATAAATACAAAATTACCTGAACATGTGGCTAAACAACCCTCCAAAAAAAGCAAAAAACCTCATTTTTATTTTTATCAAGGTGGAACATAGTTGGAGCTTCTCAGGCTCTGTCCCTGCTTTGACAGCAGGGATTGGAATTTATGCATTATTGATACCAACTGAATAGAAAGAAGATCTTTGCATGATGCTGAGGGTAATTCTGTATATTTATTAATTAGCATAAAAAATTTTGTCCTTGTTTACCTATAAGCAAAGGTATCGTTGGTGTTGTTTTGATCGTGCTGTAATGATTAGAATTCAGATAATCTACTGCATTTCTTGCTGCATGCTTTCTGCTTTTAGTCCTGTAGCATTTTATTCTAAAAATGTCAGGAATTACAACCTGGAGGCTTTTAGTTCGAGCTTGTAGCCTGCATGCCTCTTTGTCATGTAACAGTGAAACTCATCTGAAGTCATTTATTTTCAGAGTTGTCCAAGCATTTCAGTATTTCTTTAATAGGRTTCTTTTTCTTCCTGCGAGGATGTATAAAATTAAATTTTAGATTGTTGATGTGTCTGTATCCCCCCCCTAAAGCAGAATTTGCCCAATATGTTGTAGCTAACCAGCTCCTAAAGCCTCATGCTGTCACAGGAGCACTGACATGTAACTCACATTTCACCTTTGTTCCTGTTCAGACTGGAGCTCTTGCAGTGTGTGTGTGTTGTATCAAGCTAGTACCTTTATCAGCAGTTCGAGATTTCTTCGGCTATTTTGTGAAGGCTGAATGTTTTTGGCCTGGTTTCTTGGTGTTAGTTACAAAGCAGCACTTTTTGCGTTGCCTAGTTCTGCACAGATACGCATTTAGGCTTGGATTCTTCCTGCCTAACTTCAGGCATTTCACTGCAATGTCTAAGCTCAGAGCTGGAACAGCCCTTGCTGATCAATTGGGAGAATAAATTACCAAGTGCAGGGGTCTGTCTCTGTTGTGACTGATTAGAAGAGGAGCTGAAGAGAGTTACGCTCCTGACATGGCAGCCTCAGTTAAGTGCTTGGATTTAGTGGGATGGATCCATACCTTAAGGCGGACAGAGCTGAGATGTCCAGAAGAGACCAGAAGGGAGATGTTTAAGATGGGCTCTGTCTGCCTCAAGGGCTTGACCGCACTAGAATATATAGTGCATTTAAAACGTGCACACGTTGCTAGCGTGTTTAGAGCTTTGTAGATCTGGCGTATTAATCCAGAGCTCTTGGTAGATGTTGACAAGATTTCTAGACTGCTGTGCTGTATTCTGTTTGGAATTTTCTATTTGGGATTTTATACTATATGTGTTATTTAGAGTTTTATGCTCCTATTTTAATTTGCACAGATTTCAGACTGGGAGACCCTAAAGATTATTTTTTTTTTCCAAAAAAAAAAGAGAGAGAATGGCTTTGCTGTTAACACAGACATTTGAGTGGCCTGTTTTAGAGTGGCCTACCTCATGTAGATAGGTAAACTGTACTGTTGTCCGCCGGAGGTGAGGAGACTGCTGGTGCTTCCCTTGCCAGCAGCTCCTCTGGCTGCTCTGGGTTATTGCTGCAAGCAAAGGCAGCCGTGCCTGGTCTGCAGCTCTTGAACTGCCTTCCCTTCCCAGCTGGGGGGGGGGGGAATGGAGCTCGTTAGTGCCGGATATCTCTTGCCTTTCTGTCCCTTTAGCCATGGCAGCTCCTGGAGGGGGAAGGAAACGGATATAGAACTGAGGGGTGCGGCTATGCGTCTGGAAGGGGGTAAGGGGCAATAGGAGGAGGAATGTGAGAGACTAGAAGAGAAGGCAAGAGAATACCCAAATAACGGATAATGGAAAAGAATGAGCTAGATCTAAAAGGAAATTGCTGTGGGGAATATGTGTGTGTGTGTGTATATAATAATATCTTTAAAAAATAGCATTAATGGAATGCTTTTCTTTCAACAGCTGCAAATGCCAATGAAATATCTGAGTTTGTTTTCTAGTTTTAACATTAAAAATCTGCCTTTTGTGTGGAAAGAATGGCCTCATCTATTCAAGCAACTTCTTAGTAGTATATTATTGCCACTAAAAAGCTTTTAAAATGTACTTTGTACTTGCCAGTAGGTGAGTTGAAATCAAAGGGTCTTTTGCATATGATTTACCAGGGCCCATACTAAGTTGCAGATGAAAGGGAGAGGGCTGGAAAAAAGGGAGAATAAACTGAGACTATTAATCTTAAATCCCATTGGAAAAACACTGTACTCGTCTGAAAGTTAGGTGGTGAATTGCTGGGAGCAATGGGGGGAGAGATGAAGAGATCTAGTATTCTTCTAGGACAAACTTGTGAACTAGCCTGTGCTTGTGTGGGTCTGGGCCATAGCCCAAAAGAGGCCAGTGTGTCTGGTTTTGGGTATAGCTCTACAGACCTGCAACAGCCATAGCTGAAGAGCATTCAGTGAATTCCAGTAGCTATGCTCGTCTTAATTTGGTGCTACTTTGCAAGGAGAATTTGAATCAAAGAAAACTTCCAAGGTTTCAAGCTATTGCCACCACAGTCTTCCGTGCTTTAGCTTTGGTTTGCTTTCCGCCTTAATAAAGTGTCACTTAAATCTGATGCAGGCTGTTGGGTTTTTTTTCAGTAGCTTTTGCCATGTCTTATCTACAATTGAAATGCTTTTGAGAACAGTCAGCTGGCAGGAGAGAGTATTTCTGAACAGCTCATCAGCCTCTTCAGAGAGGGGTTTAAATGCAAACACTCCCAAAATAAATGAAGTTCTTCATGTTGGTTTTGAACTGTTTACCTCTTGTCTGACTGGCCACCTATTGCTTAATTGGTGGTCTCAAAAACACCAGCTGTGAGGGATTTAATTGTGCAGCTCAGTCCATGGTTTTTGCCTGCTTTATGAAAGCAGCAGGCACAGCCATCCGTGGACTGATCTTGCACGAGATGCACACTGGTACATAGCTTGCAGCTGGAGTTCTTTGAGTTGAGGAACACAGTGAAGGCGTATGAAGGATTTTTGTAAGCAGTGATGTGGGAGAAGGTGCTAGCAGAAGTATTGCAGAGAGTTGCTGGCTGCACAAGCAGCAGAGTGGTGAAAATAAATTAATGGTCTATCTGCTTGTGCTAGTGACTTGTAAAACGCTTGTTAAGTTTGCATGATATTTAGATCTTGTTGCTTTTTACTTCAGCTCAAATGATCAGCATAAAGGAAACCTGTTGAAAAAGTTTGGGTTTGTGGTGAAGACAAGCTAACTGAAAGCATGGGGTTTCAATGTTTCTGCCTGTCAGTCCCACACAGAAATACATATGCATGCATCTTGTGAGTCTTGACACCTCTGGGCAGTGTGTGGCCTGTGTACCTGTGCTGCAAAAAGGATTTTTGTGTGCTGGAAATCTGTCACGTTTGGCTCTAGAGGGATCTGTTGGCTAAAACCTCCTTTTCTGCTTCTGACCCCAGATGGGGTTCATGTATCGTTTTACAGGCTAGATGTTAACAGGCATACCCTAACTGAATGTCTGGCACATCTCTCTTCCTGGCTCAGAGGTGGAAGCTACGATGATACATATGTCCTTTGTAGCTGCCACAAAATAAATAATGTGGGGGGAGAGACAGGCAAAAGAGGAGGAGAAAAAAGTAGGTTTATTTTGAACACAGCGGTGCCCACCTTGCCCTAGTCTGTCTGTCCAATTAGCCCCAGCTACACAGCTTGGTTTCCTGAGTGTCATGCTCAGTGTTAGTGCTTTATTTGGACAGCCTTGGATTGGAGGGAGATGTTTAACAGTCTTCCTAGTTGCATTTTTAGTAGGAATATATAGTAGTCTATACACTGTATCCCTCAGGTTTACCTGCAGTAATAATCATGTTACTTTTTTCCTCAAGATGATGGCATTCCCTGTGGATATGTTGAATGGCTATAGTCATGAGGACTTGGAGAGCTCTGCAGAGGACTACATGTCTGACCTGCGATGTGGAGATCCAAATCGTCCCGAATTCTTGTCCTTGCCAGACCACAGCAAAGTAAGAACCAGCAAATACCTTCATGATTTTCTTGATATGCTTTTGATATGACTTAAAAGATGTAGGGGAAAACCCATGTTGAATGATGTTACTATTTTAACATGGCTTTTATATCTTAAAAATTCCCTATTATGTGTTAAGCTCTGTTCAAAGTTTTGTTTTGTGAGGTGGGTTTAGATCTCTGTCAGTCACTTCATCCTTCAGGGCAATAGCTGTATAGGCACTGTGTAACTTATTAAAAAAAAATCTTGATCTCAACTGATTGCTTGAACTCTTTCCTAAAGACACCAACTCATGTAGTCATTAAAAACTTATTTTCATAACTCAGACTTTACTGAAACTGACTGTTTTTATCCCAGTCCTTCAGTGATCTCTGCTGTTGAGCTGAACTCTTGATATGCAAGTTCCACTAATGTCATAAATGATCCTTTTCTTTTTTTATCTGAAATATTCCCTACTGTTAGTGAGCGCTCTAATAGAGACTGGCTATGGCATTACATGTTTTAAACACTTGAGGGATAAGTTGTCCGATGTTGGCTCCATCTAGATAAACGCTTCTGTTTAGTACCAGGAAAAGTAGTGGTTTGTAACTTCAGAGAAAAATAAGTGAGGTGAGAGGATTCCCAATGGGCATAAATGGTCAGTGCTGCAGGTTGCTTTGCAGAAGCAGTGTCTTGAGTGCTTTCCAGCCTTTGTGGTAAGGGCAGGTGGTATATGCCTAAATATTTGTCTGTATGAACATCACAATTTGTGGCAGAGCATATCATAATCTTCTTATAGATTGTTTTTGGATACGCAAGTCTATTTACCGCACCATTAACACTTATCTATTTTCTGTGATGCACTAATTAAATACTGAAAACATGCAAATTGAAATATCAAAAGGAACTTCCACAAAGGTCCTTAACTCCTGAGCTTTGACTTTTGCTTTGACTTTTCTTACATTGATCCAGAGGGAAAATCAGACAGACAAATTTAAAATTTCTAAAATGTGTGCAGGTTTAGGGAAGAAAATCCTTTTGAATCTAAAGTTCCTGCTTTAGTATGTTAGGGCTAGTTTCAACAAACTTTGGCAATTTAGCTGTGCCAGTTTGGTATTCCTGTACCTGCTGCCTGCCTGCTTCATTCTCCTGTTGAGTTTGACAGCTTGTGTAGCTATGGCAGTTGAAGTGAACATATGCTTGCTCTTCACACACCTCACTTTAGTTGTGCGCATTAGCACATGCTGCTGACCGCATAAATTGCTGCAGCTAAATCTGCCAATGCTTGAGAGTTGGAGCTCTTTAGTTTTTTTGTTTGTTTGTTTGTTTTTTTTTCCTCCCTTCATAAAGACAGACTGTGTTACGAAGAAGTCAGTAAGGACCAGGATCTGATACTGGTCTTCTACAGCTAACTGTTAAGCACTCAGTTTTCAAAACTCATCTTGCTTATCCTGCTGAATGTTCTCTGTATATTTTACTAATGTTGTATTAGCAAGAGTCTATTGAAGTATTGTACGCTCTTGTTTCAGATTCCTATTAGCTTGTCAACTGTGGGCTTCGTTCCTCTTTATGGTGGAGAGCAGACACACAAAGTTCTTGCTTTGTTTGCACCAGAGGACTCGCTCACAGGTTTCATTTTAAGATTCTAATCTCTGTGTTGCTCTTTCTTTTTCTATGACAAGTACATGTAACCAGGCCCTTGCACATTCCATGCTAGTGTTTCTCATAACTTTGCCACCTTTCCATTTGTTGTTCACTCTTGTCATGTTCCCATACTACTTTTTGCTGTGGATTCATATACACAAGTAATAGAACTTTGCACACTAATCAGAGTTGACCTGGACACGTTACGTTCAGAAGATTACTGGCAGCATAAAAGAGTGCTTGTCTGATTCAATGCACTTAGTTAACTAAGTACAACATGTGTCTCTTGGTTGCTTGATGTACCTCATGTCTCCAGAATGAGTTTACTGAGCTTTCATAGAATCCATACTGTTGGCCATTAATTTGGATGCTCTTTATTAGCAGTGATCAATCAGTATCAAGTTTAAATTTGTCCTTGCCTGCAAGTCCTTACATAACTCTGACCAGGTAATATCTTATTTTTGGAGTTTTCTTTTTTTTTTTTTTTTTTTTTTTTTTTTTCTGTTTGCTTTCCCTTCCAGTCCTCCCTAACAAGCTCAGAGCTATGGCTTGTTTCCTTCTCTTCCCATACAACCTCATATATATGAGTTCTGAGTTTGCCATAAACACAAATGACTCAAACTCTTTCCTGATTCCTAATCATATGGCCATCAGCCATTTTAAATCCATCTTACTCAGACTTGCACAGTTTCAATGTCAATATCCACTGTCAATCCAAAACTAAAATACGTGTGTGTGTGTGTGTGTGTACATACGTACACCTATGCATGACTCTTGACAGGGCCAGTTTTTACTGGAAAGAGGCACTGGAGCACAACAAAAAGGGATAGTGGTTATGGGTGAAAAACACTTTTTGTCATGTTGCACAAAACCTGCATCTAGTTTCTCTTATTCTCAACTTTCAAACAGGTGTTGGACCAGAGTGTTACCTATGTGGTGTAGATCTCCCCCCCCCTCCCCCCAGTATGTACTATACACCACATATGTTGTGCTAAGATAGTAAGAACTGCATTAATATAGTGCTGATTAGAAGATGCTTGACTTGGTTGCTACAGTGATATTCCTAACTGTTTAGTGACTTTAACGAACATGTTTCTTTTGGAATAGTGACAATCACTAACTTTTAATTTCTACTTGTTTCTTTCAAGCTGTAGCCCTGTATCTTGCTGACCAGTGGTGGTCAATTGATGACATTGTGAAAACATCTGTACCTTCTAGAGAGGGGCTTCAGCAGGTAAAGAGCTCTAATATTCACCTAGCATTTGTTCTTATACTTCAAGATAATGGCAAATAGCTGGTGTATGAGATGTAATGTGTTTTGTTTTGATTTGGAAATGAGTTAGCCATCTCACATAACAGCAAGATCAATAAAAATAGTGGAATTGGTACTCGGGGAAGGGAATTTGGTTGTGAAGATACTGTCTAGAGAGAGTGCTTCTTCTGCAGTCACTTTATATGCAAACTATTTTGCTATTAATGATGGGTTTTCATCACTCTTTAGGATATAATATATCTAGTTGTATTGAAACATCTTGGGAGAGAGGTGCATTGTGTTGTAGGAATACCTGTCAGTCTTATCAGGTGATTAGTAAGCTAGAAATACTGAAAAGAAACTCTTTTGATAGAAGAGAGCTGGAGTTGTTGGCCTCCAGTGCTGATATAGGGGGTTTGGGAACATATAAGTTGCCTGGTGTTTGCTTTTCTTGTTTCATGAGGCTTTGTTACCCTTACTGATGCCTATGTAGTTCAGCTTTTTGTTTTTCCAAAATCGTAAACATGTTTTTCTTTCCAGCACTGTTTGTATCTGCTCATGGAATTTGGGTACTTGTCTTGGTGGGGTGTTTGGGGTGTGTGTGTGGTTTTTTTTTTTTTTGCTTTGTTTGTTTTTTTTTTTTTTTTTTTTTTTTTCATGAGGCTTTGTTACCCTTACTGATGCCTATGTAGTTCAGCTTTTTGTTTTTCCAAAATCGTAAACATGTTTTTCTTTCCAGCACTGTTTGNGTTTTTCTTTCCAGCACTGTTTGTATCTGCTCATGGAATTTGGGTACTTGTCTTGGTGGGGTGTTTGGGGTGTGTGTGTGGTTTTTTTTTTTTTTTGTTTGTTTGTTTTTGTTTTTTTCTTTTTAATTTACTTTAAAGAATACAGCATACAGCCTTGTGGTTTCTGTGTGCTTCATGATGGTAGCAGGTGAGTACCTCAGGAAAGCTGAATCTCTTACAAGTAGGTTAGCTGGAATCTCTGACATGGGGAGAGAAGCGTAGCTCCTCCATTATGGGTAGGATAGTAGTAGTGACCTTCAATTTCATGTGTAAAAGCAGCACTGTGGGAAGGAGAAAAGGATATTGAATTCTTTGTTTAATACCACAGAAGCTGTTGTAACTGTTTCTTCCACAGCATCATGTCCTGTTGTCTGCCACTCTTATCAGCAGTTGGAGTGTGCCAAGTCCTGCAGCCCAGTGAGGTTCATCATGACTTCTTTGTAGGACTCCAGTTACCTGCTGGCCTGAGAAGTCTAAATAGTGGCATACTGCTATTTGATGTGATGAATATTTCTCAAGTCCAAAAATAGTTCTAAGTTAAATCAAAACATTCTCCTCCCAACCCCAGGCTTTTACCTTTTGGGTTAGGACTGATGCTGGTTATGAAATACTCTATGGTAGTGCCTTACACCTAACCTATTGCTATGGCTTTAGAGCATCTCGTGTCCCTCAAATGCAGAGCTTTGTCCTGCTTGAGCATTTGCAGCTTCTGTTGAAATTGCAGTTCTGTTAGCTGGCACTTATGAAAAATAAGGTCCCTGATATGTGAGTATCAGCTAAACTAACCACTCTTCTAAAATGTTCTGTGTTTCCTTAGGTGAAGTCTGTTGGAGAGAGGGTGGTTCTCTATGTTCTGAATCGAATTATCTATCGGAAACAAGAAATAGAAAAAAATGAGATCCCATTTCTCTGTCATGGTAGCAATGACTATGCTAAGATCATATGGAAAAAAGGAGAGGCTATTGGGTTCTATTCTGTTAAACCTACAGGTAAAAAACTTGTGTTGTGGGGGTTGTTTTTTACTAGAGGTGGGGGAAGAGGTGAAATGGTGGAATATATTTGAAAAATACTGTGTTTAGACCTTACAAGCTGTGCAGGCCTAGCGAGGTAGTGTTTTCTTGAATTTGTAAAAGGTCAAACTGCATAAATTAAAATTTCCAGAAGTAGCTTAAATGCTTGTGTGATTTAGGAATCTAAGAAGGTACTTCTTGAATCTATTTTGTAGAGTACTAAGATACCTGAACCCATAAAAATGAGAAGAGCTTGAAATCTTCTCTTCCATAGGACAGTTGTTTAGTGTTGAATTGGCATATGTTTGTTTGTTTTTAAGGGGTAGTAGTATAGTTTAAAATTAGTTTACAAGCAAATCTTACCTTCCTTTGAAGCTAATGAAGTATGCCAATATGAGAACAGAGCTGCGCTCTGTGCTGAGTTCTGGTATCCGTATCAAGTGCTTTTGCTGCTTCTCTGGCTTCCACTGTCTATGTGTTTACATTAATTGAAGGTTAGAAAATTTATCTAATGCTCTTTCCTTTTTAATTTTGAACCTGTGCACTTGTGCTGTGTGATGACATACTGGTAATGTGAAAGCACAAGGGTATTCTAAGTTTGTTTGATTTCTTTTTTNTTTTTTTTTTTTTTTTTTTTTTTTTTTTTCCCTACATGTATTGGACAAGGTTGTTATCATCGAGTCTGAAATTCACTGGGGAGTAGAAAGAGTGTGGAAGTTAGAGTAATCCTGTATTTTGTCTGCTTGAGTTCTGACTAGATGCAGAAAGTGGAGCTCCTGCTTATCTGAAATCAGATGARCATTTTTAGAATCAGATATCATTATCTTAAATATTTTACAGCAGGAAAACCTCAGTCATGGGCACAAGACTCAGCTATGCTTAGTATTGACAAAAAGGAGATTCCCTTTCCTTCCGTGCAATGCACTCCCTCAGGATTTAGAGTTTAGCTAAAATTTTTATGCCATTAATCTTACGAATTTTCCAGTTTTCCTGTTTTCCTAAAACATTTTAATTCCCTTTTAGTTATTTTGGACTTTACTGTGATTTTTCAATTTTTGTTGAATCAAATTTGTATTTATTAATAAGCTATTTAGTACATTGATGGCACTTCATAGTTCTGGATCAAGGAGGAACACTGGCATTGTTATTTTACCTCTAGAAGGAGTTAATAAATTCTGGGTTAATTATAGTACTGGAGACTCACTGAAGGCATCCTCCATCTTTAGCGTAAATATATACCTTTGCAAGCTCTTAAAATACAATAGTAAACTGTCTGTGTAATTGACCTGTTCTGGTCTGATAATCAACATAGAAAAGCAGTCTGGTAATGGCATGTTTTTGTACTGCTTGTCAGAGCTCTATTTGTTAGAAATAAAGTATTTCATATACATGTTCTAATTTTTTGTTTTTTTTTTTTTCCTGATGTCAGAATTGCTTTAGTGTGGTAGTCACAAAGTGGTACTTGCACTGCAGTGCTTTAAGTTCTGGGGCTTACAAAGTTACAAATTAGAAAAGTGATTTTATTTTTAGTGTGAAATGGGGGCAGTTGCTTATGTGGCAGTGAAGTTTTACCATATGTTGTACCAAGATGCTCATTTGTTACATTTTTTTCATGCTGTTCTGCCTATTTTATCCTGAGTGAGCAAACACTCAAGGTTTGTCCTACTAGGTATTATCAGTATTTCGCTCGTATTTGGTTGCATATTGTATTCTCCATATGAGTGCATTATGTGGAGAAAGAGAGCTCTGGATACAGATGGTTAGAAAAGTGTTGGAGCCTGACAAATATCCCAAAAGGTGTCTGAGTAATGTAACCTTTCTACTTAATTTCCCTTTCTTGAAAATGAAGGTAAGTATGTTCACTGGTCTGAAAAGGTATTTTTACCTTTATTACAAACTAAATTCTATAGAAGATTATATGTTTCTCTCAAGCTTTATTAGAGGAAAGGACCTTTTACTGGCATGATTCACACTGACTGGCAAAATGTGTTGAAATATGAAAATGATTGAAATCTCAAAAGTGGATTGGATAGTTGAAGCGCTGTTCTAATACCATTAAATGACATCACTGGCATCACTGAGTCGACAGCTACCCGCTGGTACTGAAGTACCTGTTTTATCACAATCTGTTTCGTCTTCATTTTAACTATGGATAATACGTGCTATTTATGGGAAAAATTCAATGTAAAGCTTCTTGGGTTTTTGATGTGTCATTTCATTTCAAAAGCTGAAATTGTTTCAATCCTTAAAAAGAGCTGAATTGCAGTTTTCATGTTTGTCCTGAAGAGTTATGTAACCAATAGAAAAGTGCAATTCATTATTTTTTTGGCTCATTTTCCTTCCTTCCCCTTTCAGCTTCATTTTGAGTCTGATTTCCTAAGGAACTGTGCAGTGAGATTTTTTTTTTTTTTTAAGTGAGCCTTTCTCTTATCTCTCTACTGCTCTTCTTTCTTTCAACAACTTTTTCCAGTATTTTAATCTATGAAGTATCTTAGCACCTTTGTAATGCTTGTCCAGAGAACCAGTGAATGGCTTATGGCAATTACAGCCTGTCTTTAATTGAAAATGCTAAAATCCATGCTGCAGCATGTCAGTGCTGAAATATTGACTGATGTTTTCCGCCTCCTGTTATTTTAGGAAGTGTTTGTAGCTCTTACCTAACTCAGAGTTACCAGCTTCCAGTGTTAGACACGATGTTTGTAAGAAAGAAACATCGTGGGAAAGACTTTGGGCTAATGATGTTGGAAGACTTTGTGGATTCCTTTACTGAAGACACACTTGGCTTACGATATCCACTGTCGTCCTTCATGTATACAGGCAAGCTGTTTGATTTGTTATTCTGATAGTTTTTGTTTTATTCCAGCTCCGCGATAGCGCTCTGTGTTTGTGGCTGTATTATAGAGTCATAGGTTAGTTGAGGTTGGTTAGTGGAGGTTACTCTACTGGTAATCTGTTTGAACCCCCACATTCAAGCATGTTGTGCAGGGCAACCTGTTCCAGCATTCAACCACCCTAATAGTGAGGGTCTTTTAAATGTCCTACTCTTCCATTAAGATTAAAAAACCTCATTTGGGTTAGATGGTGAAAATATTTCTTTATAAAATTGTAATCCTCTGTGTGTGAGATTTGATTCTGGAAATGATGTTGCTTGAGATTGTGTATGTTCAAGCAAGCGGAACTTCATTTGCCCAATTTCTCAAGGCTTTCTTTGTCTTGTCCTGCTCTCAGTGTGTCTGCCAGGCTTCTCTCTATTCAGCTTTTCATCATGCCTCTTTGCTAAGCCACTGAAAACTTTCTGCTGTTATAAATACCCTACTCTGTTGGATCTGTGTAGACCTTGTTTGGCCAACTGTCTCAAGCACAATTTAATGACTAATTCATTTCCCTGGCCAAGGAGTGATATGTCAAGATCTTGTCCACAGAGGTTATGCATCAGCAGAGCACCATTTGAAAAACGGCTGTTTTCCTAGGACCCCCTATCAAACAGTTTCATAACACGCTTCTCCAAATGCGTGTTTGCTGTGTGCAGTGGGAGCAAAAAGGTGAAGGGATAGCAGAGAAAAAAAATATTCCAAAAGTGAATGATACGTGGATGATGCTGGTAAACCACACAGTGGCAACATGATTGCATTCAAAAGAATACTTTTAGCAAGGGCCTATAAAAACACTTGTTTGCAAAATCACTTGACTACATTTTTCTACCTAAGCACCTTTCTGTCCCAATTTGGTTTTGTGATTGGCAAAGACAGGAACCAGTGAAACTGTAAAACTGCAACATGGATGTTCAGAGAAGAAAAAAAAGAGAAGTGGCAGCCATTGTTTGCAGTTCAATGTACTAGTAGAAAGTGTTTAAAYCTGAAGGAGGGATTTACTGAGAAAAGGAGACTGGGATATAGCAATGTTATGGTTATTCAGATTAAACTACTTGTTGAATGATTCTTTTCTGGTGGCTTATGTGTTTAATGGAAGATGATGAATAAATTTATTTCAGGTAATTTTTTAAAAATGGAAGTACACCTGAGTATATAGCATACATAGCAGGTTTTTTCTCTTAAATTGCATTTGTTCAGTTTGTAAGCGCTACTTCGAGAAGTACCCTGGGGATCATGACCTTTTATGGGAAGTGGAGGGAGCAGGACACTGGTTCCAGAGGACACCTATTACCACTGTATTGCAAAGGGAAAAGCTCAAAATTACAGGTATGATGCTTTATTTTGTTATTTTATGACACTGTAAGAGTTGTACTGTAGGGTGCTTGTTCTATATGGATTCCCTTGAATGTTGTCCTTGGAAGCTGGAGAAATTTTAGTTGTCCTGAGATCTGTGAGATCATGTTCAGAATGGCTAATTGTTAAATAAAAATACTGTAATCTTTCTTTTTCCTGCTGCCCCTTTTAACTGCTGTTAACAGAAGAGGCCTCTCGGAAAGAAAACAGGAGTTTTCAGACAGAGGAGTATTTTCTGCAATCAGTAGTGGGGTCTGAAGCCAATGAACAGAACACAGAACCAGAAACACAGCTAAGTGTAGGTACACAGAACGTTTTCCATCTCTTAAAAGCTCTCAAGCTTTTTATATTTTTTTCTATAATCATGTAATGTATCTCATCCTATTCCGTCATCTTTAGTTGCCTGTTCTTTATTTTATATTCATTAAGTATCTTTAACTTTTACAAAAGAATACAATTCTGAAGTTCAAAAATGAATGATTGTAGCAGATTGATTCTGTGGATGGTTTCGGTGACCCAATTAAAAAAAAAGTGCATCCCTTTCTGGTGAAAGTTATAGGTTTTGTCAAATTGGCTGCCCCACAAAGTGAAAAGGTATGGAAAGTACAAGCTCTCTACATAACCCAAGACAGTTTAAGAACATAAATGGAAACAGATCTCAAACAAGCATAAAATATCGTTTATGAAACGTATCAAAGTAGGAGAAAAGTTCATTGTGCATCTCAATTTAGTTGGCTTGAGTCTCTGTTATCTCTGGGTGGGTGTTAAGTTTCCCGCTGCGTGGGACCCACACAGTGGGTTCCCCTGTGTTGGGATCAGAATAAAGAGCAGAAAAACTATTAATGCTTCAACTAATGACCAGGTCATCAAAAACTTCGTCTGGTCTGAGACGTGAGATGCATGTACACACACACATGTGTGTGTATGCATATATGTACTCTATTTATATATAATAATTGTATAATATACTTTTATTCCATACATTCTATAAAATATAAAAAAAAAATTGTAAGAATGGCTGTAGCCATTCTTCTGTAGTATCACTACTATAAAATAATGCTTCAAGAGAGTGCAGCCAGAGATGGGGAGATGCAGATATTTAAAATAACATTGATCTTTCTTTCACTTTAGACTGAATCTCAAAAAGGCAAAGAATCATTAGATGTCCATGCAAGCACGTCTGAAGGTAAAAATAACACTGACTATCAGTATTGTGATTATTATGGATTACTAGATTGTCTGGCTCTTTGTAGCTTAGCGTACTCATGTGCAAAGTGGGTAAAAACATACCTTGCTCTAAGGTGCTAGGGTCCAACTCCATAAAATTAATTGTTACATGTCTTAGTAACAAGACAGCTTATGTGTGTTCAGGAAATAAGTACCACAGTAAAATGCTGTTTCACTTTTTTCTTACGCTAACTTGCTTTAATGAAACAATTAGAGGAAAAATTCTTTATGTACAGTATTCCCTGGACTGCTTTTTTTCACTTGTATTTATTTATACATTTTTTCTTCTTCTAAGAGCCTACTGTAACACCTGTTTCCATTCGGACGCGGAGCAGTCATTTAAAACGCCCCAGGATAGGAAAAAATACCCAGGAATCTGAACCTGAAATTTCCAAAGGAGATGAGGAAAATGCTCTTCACATGGCAGAAAGCAGGTAAAGGAGCCTGTATTATGTTGATATTATTATCTTGTTGCTTAGGCATTCACAAACTACGGGGCCTCCACCAGTGTGGTACTTGACATTTCCTCTCCCTTTTTCCTGCTTTGCTTACTTGCTTGAAAATAAAGCCTGGTGTGAAAAAGGAAATTAAAATGTCACCTGAAGAGTGATTGTATCAAAATGTCTGGTGTTTCTGAAAGCTCAACAAATCTTGGAAAGAACAGTAAGAAAACAGTGAGGACTGAGGGTGTATTTACAAGAGGAGTGTATTCTGTTATAAACAAGTCTGTATTAAGGTAAAAAACATCTACATTCACACAGCATGATTCCTTTTAATGATATAGCTGGACATCTACCCACAGTGCCAATGTGCAGTCTTTGGAGAGAAGTCCCTTCCTGACCTCTTCTTATGGTAGCGTTTTAAAGTTAAATAAAATCTGACTGTTTAGTTTGGGAGTTGGTTACTGCTTGCCACTTAATAACCAGATAGTTTCAGGGAGCCATCTGTCTTCAAAGAAAAGCCCTTTGTTTACATAAATCCTAATTTAGAACTGTCATATCCAGACTTACGCTTCCTAGAAAAAAAAGGTTTATATTCTTAGTTATTTTTTTTCCATCCAGAAAGCAAAGCTATGTTTTTTTTTTTTGTTTTTTTTGTTTTTTTTTTAAAAAGCCCCTTCCTCCCCTTCCTATGTATGCACGTCCTCTTCCCTTCCACCACCCCTGAAAATCTGCCTTTTTTTAAACTGAAGAGAATCTGCTTATTTTCTGGAAAAATCTCTCAAACTTTTGTTCCACTAGGTTTGTTCCGCTAGGTTTCTTAACAAAACAAAGAAACCAAAAAAAAAAAAAACCCCAAACCAGTTTTTCAAGTAAGGTTGGATATTCCGTTGCAGCATTCTTGTATTGGACACTGCTCCTCTGCTTGTAACACCTGGAATGCAGTTTGTGCAAAAGCTTAGCCATCAGACATCTGTTTTCATGATTTGCTCTCCAGAGAGAAATTTGACCCACTTTTTCAAGAAACTGATTTCAGCTGGCTGCCAAGCTAGGTGGCTTCCCATGTTTCTTCAGCTAGCTGCAGCCTAACTTTTGCCTGCTACTTGCTCTGTAAAACTGTAGAGGCACAGTGCTGCTCCTAGCTGGTTTGGAACAGGTCACATGGCAGGGGCTGACTTTGACACATGTTGAAGTTCTGTCCTGTGACTACTAATAATTGGCTAGTTGGGTATGAGAGAGGACTGGCCTGTTATTGAAAGCCAGTATTTTGGGCTTTGCAAGGTGAAGTAAAACAAGAGGCTGCTGCTCCTCTGAATGAGATGTGTAATGTGCTACTTGTAAACAGGGCTCAAGCAAATCCTGATAGCAGTAGGGGCAGGATGGCATTTTGCTCTGCCCTTCTGTGTGCTTTAGCAAACAGAGCAGAGTCTTCTCTCAGGGATTTGACCCCTACCTGGAGCTGTTCTCCTGTGTGGTGCCTCCATCTCAGACTGCCATTTGGCATGAGACCCTCTAATACTGTGCTTATTATGAAACTGTGAAGCAGCCTTGTGCAAATCTGCGTACTTGATTTGCGTATGCTACTTCAGTGCACCTAAGAGTTATCATTTCAAAAATGAGAATTGAGCGTTTGAGATGGTGTCACTACGTGTCAGGTGCATCAAAGCTTCGTCTTTGGCTGTTTGCTGGCTTAATCTCTAGCTGGTTTTATCTTGAGCCAGGATGTGTTTATCAGCTTGAATTGTTATTCAGTCGTGGTTGTCTTAAGTCATGCATGTTCAATGGTTATATAAACATATTTGCTTATGAAGCTGCATAATTTTTTAACTGTTTCTGCAGTGAAGTGGGGTGAAGCTGCTTCCTCTCTCACCCCTTCGTAGCTTTTAAATATGTAATGGATTGCTATTTTAAAACTTTCAAATAACAAACTTACTTAGATAAGCTTACACATAATGGAGGTGAGATAGGTGTCTCCATTTTATAATTGCCACAGCAATTTTGTCTAGTTAATATCTTTCTTCTCATTAGGAGCTAGCCATTCTTAGATGCGTTTGTTTCTGGATTCATATTTCCTATGGCAAGTGTTGCCAACTTAAAATTGGTCGTGAGAATGATTTCCCTGCTGAAATTACCAAAGTTATGTATTATTTAAACAATTTAAAGGAGATATCTTAATACCTGCTGCAGGCTGGAACTGCTTGCCCACACATCTGAAAGCTCAGAAGACTTAGCAGAAGAACCTGAGGAGAACGCTGTTGAGAACGATGAGGAAATGATTGTTGAAAATGAGGACCAGTCTGTACTGGAAGCAGAGCTGCATGCATCACCACCTGAGAAACTGAATGAGAAAGAGGTGAGTTGGGTTTTGATTGACAAGACTCAGTCCAAAAGAGATGCAAGTGATAGTGACGGTAGATAAACTGTAGTTTCATATTGAAAAATAGCTGTGTTTAAATGTGGTCCTTAGCTGCCTCGATCCATGTGTTTATTGACTCTTAGATTGCCATACCAATGCGTTGTTAAGAACTCCATGTTAAAAGCTAAAGCTGTACAGAATCAGTGTCAGGGGAATATGCCTTAAGCTTACTTTGGTCTGTTAGAGTTTACTGTGAAGTGAAACACTGGTGACGTACGTAGTAAAGTGAATTTCTAGCTTGTCTATTGAGATAGCTTTTATAATTGATTTGTCCTACTCACATGTTATGGAGTGCTGTAATAGGGTCAAGAACTGATCTAGTATCTCTTAGGGAAAAAAAAAAGCCTTAGTTGAAGGAGCTAATACCTAGCATACTTCAGTGACTGCTGAGTATTTTTCTTCCTGCCCACCTGTCCTCCGCAGCTTACACTTTTATATTTAAATTTGAATTTTTTTTCACAAGACTTGTTACTAGGTGAATTTAGTCTTGGCATACCCACTGTGTCCAGCAATACCTTCAGAGCCTTATGTTCCTGTGGATCTGTGAGCAAGTAGACCTTACACTGTGTTTGGTTCATTAACCTACAATTTGAAGGAATGACTACAGCTTGCCTATTTGTGAGATGTGTAAAAAGTACTTAACACTGCTGCTAACAGTGTAATCAGAAGTATAGTGCAGCTGATAACACAAAGCAGTAGCTTCTACCTTGAGCTCTGCCTTCTTAGTATAATTTTCTAGGTACCTGAGCTAGCTGCTTTTCACATGAAACTGCAAATTTAGATCACAAATGTGTGAGCTGATGTCTAGGAGCAATGACTGGGCACAACCTTGACTTAAAAATGTGATTTATTTATTTATTTACAAGGAAATTCCACCAGAACCTCTTAATGGTGAGATAACAGAAGAAACTGGTAAGACCTCATATATGGCTGAAGAGGAGACAGTAAATGAAGTTTTGGGTGGTGAATCAAAATTGCAGTCTGAGAGTCGAGGAGAAGAACCCTTAACACTGTTCGTTCCATTAATCCTTGAACCTCCAACAAAACCTTCAGAAGATACTGTATCAGATAAGGTGAGAGAAGTGCAGCAGAACTAAGTCCTTCTCTTCAGTGTATATGCATTTTATTGTTTTTTTTTCTTTCTTTTAAGTAATGGATAGGAAACACCTCTCCCCGTCATTGCTATATGAATTTTTTTGGAAGAAAAAATTATCAGGACAAATTAAATGAATTCATAAACAGACTGTATTAAAGTTTATTTTAATGTGCAGAAGCAGAGAGTGCATGCAGATGGTACCTAAGAGAAAGATACTCCAGTTTACCTTGGCAGTGTTGAAGTAGTTATTTCCCCCTACATTACTTGGATATGTGTGAAAAGCAACAACCTTGGTTTGTGTGGTAGTCTTCCGTGATGAAGTGTACAAGCAATTCTTGATAGAATACCCTTCAAGAACACAGTTCGTATTAGTTTGTTTATGGTGTAAAATCAGGTTGTTATGTGACTTTATGCTAGCAAAATGATGATAATGGTCCAAAATAAAATATATATCTATATATATATATATATATATGGAGAGAGAGAGAGAGAGAGAGAAAGAGAGAGAGAGATATTTTTTCCCTGTGGATTAGTTTCACAATGTTCGTGTTGTGTCTAAGCCCAAATTACAAGTTTGGGAATAGAAGACCATCTCTGAATATCAAATGCAGTCTACAAATATGTCCTAGGTCAAGAGGAGGAGAGGACTCGTTTACTGACCATGCATGTAATACTGGCAACAGTTGAATGCCAAAATTTCCTCTGAGGTTGCTAGGTAGGATGTTCAGTAGTGTTCAGTATCTTTGATTGTCCCTTTGTCTCTTCTCCTCCCCCCCAGGCTTTAAATGAAAATGATTCAGGGGTGCTGACTGAAGAAAGTCCATCTGTAGAGAAGGAGGGCGCTGAAGAAGAGCAGCAAGAAGCTGAAAGGAGGAAATCATCAAAGGAAGAAAATGCAGCTGCAGCTGCTTCGGCTTCAAGGGATGAACCCTCAGACAATGGCCTGCCAAACTCTGTGGTGACTGAAGCAGCAGAGGAATCAGTTTCTGAAAACGTGTCACCCAAAACAACTTCCTCAGTGGAAGAACAAAATGAGGAAGCAGGACACAACTCACAGGAGGCCCCTGTTGCCTTGGGTCAGAGTTCTTTGATAGTGGTAGAACTTGAGGGTGTTTCTTTTCAGCAGCCTTCTGGACAGGAAGGCCAGAAGAACCAGTCAGAAGAGCAGTCGGAAGAGTCTGCTGAGCAGATGGATCAGTACACGCAGACAGCAGCAGAGCGGGCTGCTGACAGCAGCTCTGAGGAAGCAGAAATTGAGGTACCCATTGTAGATCGGAGAAACTTGCGGAGAAAGGCCAAAGGTTACAAAGGTCCCCCCAAGAAAAAAGGAAAGCCAGCTTAAACATGACATACTGATCAATTCCTCTGTTTGTAAGGAAGTTGTTATTTTGTTTAAAACACTAGGGTATAACTAAACCGTATGGGACACAGGACACACATGTTTAAAATACTGGGTTGGACTTCCTTTTGGAATTTATCACCTTTCCTCAAGTTTTCTTGAATTTTTAACCACTATACAATGAGCTTCATCAGAGTATGAAAGTAAATGGCCAGTCTCCTCCTTTTATAAAGGATACATGCTGAATAAATACAGAAGTTGTGCTAGCAAAGGAACTGTTTGCATATTTAAGGTGGCAGTCTTGGGGAAAAAAAGTATGAAATCCTGGCTCTATTAAGGTCACTTAAATTCCCACAGACATCGCTAGAATTTTTATGATCTTGTGTTCTGTACTGTGGAGAGAAGCAGAATGAACAAGGAACATGTTTCTTCTCTTCTTGTCTCCTTTCCATAGACTTTCTCAGATGAGATTAAAAGAATGTAAGATTAAATAATTCTAGGTTTCAAAATATACGAGCAGGTATAACTCAGATCAAAGCGACATAAGCAGCATCTATATTTTGCTGAAATCAGACTGGAGACTTTCCACTTCTGATTCCCAGCTACTGGTTGCTAATCACTTGAAACAGCTGAGTCAGCAGAGACACTGTTAACACAGTATCTACCATAGCGCACACTGATAATCAAGTTCTTTAAGTGGAGATTTAGAGATGCCTACGCAGTAAACTGTGTTTGTGACTTCCAGAGTGAGTGTCCTGCTAAGTGTGAGTTTCCCAGAACATATGGAGTGCAGATTCCAGCATGCCTACGGAGTTCCTTGAACTGCCTTCCTAACTATTTCTGGGTGTTGAATGGATACTTTGTGATTTACTTTTTACATGACAGGAAAAAGATACTGCAACTTTTGAGCTAGCATTGGTCTGAATGGAAGTGGTGCTTTGTGTTTTTCAAATACTCAGCTAGTGCTTTGGGGTAATTAAAATGTTGTATCTGCCAGATGTGTGACTGCTGTGAGCTCTGGCATTCCAGGTGGATGTGACATTCATTAGTGTGCATATTAGTGGGGGATTTCAGCAAATGCTTGTTTGCCAAACTCCTATGCCTTCAGGAATTAGCAGGAGATTGCTGCAAATACTTCTAATTCCCACTTCCTTTGTCTAATTTGGATGTAATTCCTGGGATAATAGCTTCCCAGTTTATAGCTTTCTTAAAAGCAGCAACCAAACTTTGCAATATGCAGACAGGCAGAAATCAGAACGGGCTATTCATGCATGTTTCCCTTCAGAGGTACTCTTGGCAAACCGCGTATTTTAACTTAAATTGCCACATACGCTATAGTCTATTTCCTAATTTGCTGTATGTTTCTTTCAATAAATGAAGCTCCTCTCATAATGGGTTAAAAACTCAGGAATAAGAACAACAGTGGTTCTAAGAACAGGAAATCACACAACTTTGTCCTGCTATATCTTTTCTAAGATTAGTAAACCGATCTCCTGCAGTGTCTCAAGGTATCTGGAAATTGCTGTTTAGGATTTCTAAGTGCAAGGTTCACTTGAATAATTGCAATGCTGTCTTTTTATCTCCCTATGAAGCGAATATGTTTTTTGATTTTTATGCTTATACAGTTTAACTGTATTTATAAGATATTTTAACTGTATAAGATATGTTCAGTCAGCTGAAAAGAACAAAACCAAGCTCCTTTTTAATTTGTTCAGAGACACTTAAAAAAAAAAAAAAAAAAAAAAAAAAAAAAAGCAGGTTTTTAGAACTATGTATTGCCTAAACTTTGGATTTAGGGTACATGGGATCACTGAGTTAAACCTGGGTTTCTTGAGGTGTTGCACTTAGCAGTAGCTTCCTATCAATGTACAGGTACTGCTATGAACTGATTAATGTTGGCTGATAAAGATCTCTCATGATTGTTTATAAACCTATTCAAGTGAACCTTAAGCATTTCTGAAACTAATTAAACATGAAGCTCATGAGACAATTTCTGTTACCCATAATATGGCTTCTCTTTTAGTCCTAAGATTTTTTTTTTTGTAAAAAGATGAGAACACAATGGCTAGAAAATATATATTGCTTTGCTAGGAATTGGGCTCTGTTAGGATTGATGATAGTTAAAATGAGGGGTTGTATAAACTATATTGTAACCCCATCTTTTGTTTGTTAGAGTAAGCTTTCCTAAATATTAATCTATTGAATAATTCATTTGATAAAAATGTATCTACTTCTAATAATTTAAGGATTCTTTTGTTTAAGAAAAGTGAGTCCCAGTTATTTCAATTACTTCTAACTGGATTTTTGATGCATATATTTATATCACTTGTACTCCCTTCAAGGTTGGAAAACAGTGTTGATGAGAAACGGTTTGCTCATTTGGCTCTTTCTTTTTACAGCGAAATCAGTATTGATTTCAGTTAATACCTTATTTTTAAGATGTGCATATTGAATGCATAAATATTGCAACAGCACTATTGGTTAAGTCTTGGATTCTACTGAGATCAACTAGATTTCTGACCTAATTTCAGTGAGCTAGAGAGGGTGTTTAAATGTGTGAATTCAAGTTCAGTATTTAAGTGTACTCTTGAGTAACTATTTCTGTAAATCGAGGGTACCTGAGATAGTAGCTGATGGCCTGATTGTTAAGAACAGAATAGAGCAGTTGAGGTGTGATCAGGAATTCTGATACCCGATAGGATCTTGAACTTGAGACAGCTCTAGCTGTGATTGCAGTAGTACATTGAATTAAAGGGCACAGTGTATTTTCTGTAGTAACTTCTTTGGCATCAATCATCTTGGAGTAAATACTAAGTGACAAAATCAAAGTACCGTCATTAAATAGTATTTGTTGCAGTACTGATTGTCCCATTGAAACCGTAGTTTAATAATCTATACTTTCTGTTACATTGATGCAAGAGAATATATCTGACAACTGTGGTGACTCAAGTGTTTTACCTTGGGAAAACCAGCATTTTTTAGGCTTGGACAATTTTTTTTCCTCTAACTGTCTGGCTTATTACCATTGAATTGTTAAAAGAATTTTTAAGATCTTAATGCACCAGCAATCAACAATTAGAACATTGACTTTCTACAACTTTATACCAAATCTTATTACAACGTGCTTTGGAACTACATGTGTACAATGAAAGCAAGCAGTATTCTTTTTGAGCTTTATTTAGTCTAGGAATAGGGCTTAAAGAATGTTAATTTGTGACTTCAGCCTTGCTCTTCAATGGTAAATGGTTTTGTATTTGAATCCAGCATTTGTTCAAATGTCTGTCTTGTGCTGCTTGTCAAGTTTTGCTTTCTTTTTATTTTGGGTCTTTCCCTCATTTCATGCAGAGTTCTTGTTCACTGTTCTCATGTTTCATAGCCCTTTACATGAAAATGTATACATGTCTTACTTCAAAAGTACTTTTTTAACTTATTTTAAATGATGTCTGACCTTAGGTTGTTTTTTATATCATTTCATTCTGTAGATGTCAGTAATCAAATTGGTCATTTACAATGACATCAACATTACTAAGTTAAACATAGCAATAAATAGGCCTAAGTTTCAGCTTCTCTGCTCTGAGTGACCATTATAAAATTTTATTTCCAAGAAGATACACTTCTAAATTTATTTTCATAAATGTGGTGTTAGATGTTTCCTGAAGTAGTGATACCCTGTTATAAATCTGCTGTTTATAAATCTTATGAAAGATGTGTTGCTATTCTACAGTACTGTATTAAGTCTTGTTAGTGTGTTTCAGTTTTTCCTTTTTTTAGTATTGTGTTGACTGGTTTTGAAATGTTTTGAACTAGTAATTAAACTTATATTTTATGATTTTTTTCCTGGCTTTTAGTATTTGAGCCCTGCTATACAGGAGGCATCTTCCTAATCGCATAAGTTCACTAGAGCAAAATGTTTAACTATCATCATATTTAATATTTTGTAATCCATCTGCTACCAAGGAGCTCTAAAAGCTCAAAATTACTCTGTTTGTTTGTTTTTACCTTTTAAAGCAATTTGCTGTACTTTAAGTGGATTATATGTCAGATCTTTTTTTTAAGAAGGCTTTAGAACAGGCTGTTCTGAATGTTATTGTTAGGCAACCTGCAGTTTACACCATCCTGCATAGTTGATATCAACTTAGCAGTTTAATCTAGTTAGTCTGTTTTGTTACAGGCAAGCCAATTAGAAATTCTGCAGTACATTCCCAACAGAACTTTTTTTTAAAGCCAACATACAGTGCGATGTTACAGATATTGAAAGTCTTGCTTTGTGCAGCTCCATCAGAACATCACAAGAATGTCTTTTTCATTGCAAAAGTTTTATTATTCAGCTAACAAGAAATCGTGCATTTACAACACAGAAAAATGTAGTAGTAGTGTTCTTGAGGTAGCTGTATTTTATGAAGGAGAATCCAACCATGCAATAGAAAATTCGAACACTGTTCATGTTATTTGTTAATGTGCAGTCAAAGCTGAAACAGGAAGTCTTTAAGTACAGGCTCAGCTATCTTTACAAAATGCCTTCTCTCCAAGCAAACGAAGTACCTGCTTGTGACTCTCTCAGCTTCAAATCCTTCCTTTTACTCACAAATAAGTAAAAAATCATGGTAAATTACAGGCTATTTCATTAGTTTAACACATTCCCCTAGACTAGACTAAGTAAGAGGAGAAAACTTAAATGTTAACGGGGCAACGCTTTTATTTATTTATTTTTTTTTAAACAGTGTAATAGACGTTACAAAGCTGGTACAAAAAGCAGACAGTTTAACTTCCTGGCTAGAGCTGTAGTAGCAGATCTTCCAGTCTCTTAATCGTCTTTCTCTAAGAGGAGGCTGAGAGAGCTGGGACTGTTTGGCCTGGAGAAGTGAAGGCTTGGTAGAGGGGGATCTTACCAATGAGTATAAATGCCTGATGGGAGGGTGTAAAGAAGATGGAAGCAGATTTTTCTCAGGGGTGCCTGGTGACAGGACAAGAGGCAGTGGTATTTATTGTAATTATATATATAATATGTAAAAAGCTTTTTATTCAAATTGAATCTCGTTTTTTTTTTTTTTTTTTTTTAATGGTGTGAGGGTGGCTGCCTAAAGGTTTTGGATTCTCCATCTTTGGAAATATTTGAAAACCTGACTGAGCAATGTCCTGAACAGCCTGTTCTAGTTGACTGTCTAGCCCAACTCCCCGCTTACCACAATTTCCACAGTCCTTCCCAACTTCAACCATTTTGTGATTCTATATTTTATCTGCCAGACTGTCTGTTTCTGTGGCTTATTTTATGTATGACATAGACATAGTGATTGCTAGTCCTAAAATTTCATTATTGTAAAGGCCAGAAAAAATGAGTGGAAAAACTGTTCACACTCTGGCTTCTGAAATATCTTAAGAGCTTTGATATTTTTTTTCTTAAAACACTGAGGGGTAAGAATGCATTCATAAAACTGGAGAAACTCTTCATAATGATTTGATTCTGAATTCATGTTAAAAGGTCTTCAGCTGCAAGTATTGCTTAATCGTAGGAACATAAAATGTGTATATGTATGTGTATTTGTAGTAGTAGAGGGTGCTAAGTTTGATTACTACCAAATTCTTAACTTGAAAGTTAGTATTTGTATCTCTGAAAGATTACTGATACAGTTTTAAGTACAGTATCACTGATAACTTCCTGTTTAGAAGCAGCTTTTGTTTCTTGTTATTTTCTGAGGATGCAAGCTAAACTAGTCACAAGCATCAGCTGGTCAATGTATATTTAATTTAAATGTTTCTTAAAACAACCACAATGGCTATGAGTACTTGTAGCTGTGTTTTTATGCCACTGATTTTGCATTATCCTAAAACCACCAAAACTTTACAATTTGAACTTGTAAAGCTGTTCTTCTCCATGGAAGCACTTGCACTTTCCTGTAATGCAGTCATGGATACAAAAAGGAGAAAGAAGGGAGGTAAAATGGAAAAGAAACACCCTTCTAGTTACCTTCCCTTCCCCCACCTCCCGCCTTCCACTGTGCTGCTGCTGCTGCTGTCTCAAGCACATGCTTCTATATGGGCAAGTACCAAATCAGGAGTTTAATTTCTAGAGTCAGTCTGCAGTAAAATTTTTGGCTGCATTCAATCCAGTTGTACTGATTCTCCAGAAGCAGAATGCAAGTTAGCATGCTGTCCTATACCTGCAGCTATTACAGTGGGGTTCCCAGTCTGGCCATCATGGGAGATAATGGCTGTATTTCTCACCACTAAGAGCTGTGAGCAGAATATTTATGCTATGAATTTAAGTCAGAAAACTGCTACTGTAAAAATAACCAAGAACATTTAGGTCAAATCCACACCACGTTACAAAATGTGAAAATTGATTTACTTTATTTGGACAATGTTCAGCTGAACAAACAGTAATAAATATAAAAATCTGAGCAGTCAGTCTGGCAAGTCTGAGTTCCTCACCAGCTTGTGGGGTCAGTGTTCTTCAATAGATCCAGAGATCTTGCAAACTTTTTGAAACTGCACTGATTCTGTGGGAGCCTCTGTCCATTGCTTAGTCTCAGATACCACTTAGACAAGGAGAACAGCATTAATGCAGCCATCATTTTCTGGATTGTTTGTTACTTGTGCATATTTCCCTAAAGAGAAAATGGAGTTTAACGTAGAAGTCTACAAAAGCTTGAAGTTTGCACATAATAAACTAAATCAGAACTTTCCATATTTGCAAGTTTAATCCACAACTCTGTTTAGAAGTCTAGGAAACTCCTGTTCCAAGTAAATGCATTTTAAAATGCAACTCCAGTTTCTGATGAGCTGGAAATGAGATTTTTAAAATCTTTTTCTTCAGGCTGTTTTGTAAGTGTTTCACCTAAAGTTCTCGGTATGTTTTTAAAAAAATCAAAAAACCTTCCTAAGTTCTATTAACAGGGAGGCTGGCTTAGACTGTAGTACAAGTCAGTCTGATCCTGTGGACACACTTCTAGTTAGAAGTTGCACCAAAACCACACTGGTTAATATAAAACATAGCCAAGTGAGTGAAGCCATTTTTATGAACTTCACCTAATTTGATGTTGAAAGTAAGAAGCAAAAGTCCAAGATTAAAACTTGCAACTTGCATTTTTATAGCTGTCTAGTGGTTGCATCTGCTACAGCCCCCAAACTAACATGTAAGAATTGATCAATGCTGACAATTTATAGGATACAGGCTTAAACCTCTGTTGCCTCATGTGCTGTTAAAACTAGTTCTGCAGTACAGCTGGCTTGGCTACTTACCCCAGATGACTTTGCCTCCTTGGGTCACAAGGCCAAGCTCACTCACATTCACCTCAATGACGGTACCTTTAGTAATTACACCCAATGTTGTATACAAAGGAGAAGAAGGATTCTTCTTTACACCAAGGATAGGCAGGCAAAAAGTAGCTTTAAGTTCAGGATGCGTCACATGTGCTTTCTTGAAACGTAAGCCCTGTTGCACAAGGAGTGTTAGAACAAGTTAATATTTACTTCAAGCTCTTGTGATTAATTTAAAATTTCTGGCATTATATCTTCAACTTCATACATTTTAAGAGAATAGAAATAATGAAACAACTTAGAATGTACAATATTATCTATATGCTATAGAATGTTAGACTTGCTAAAATCTGATTAATGACAAGGTGAGATGAAATTCTTTATGTATATTTTCAGGATGCCAATTTTTAATAGTAGTGCAAGAAGAATGCTTGCTACCACAGATGGCTTCTGTCACATGAAGAAATCAGGATCTAATGGTAAAGCATTTTAGTCTTACTGGTTTTCAGACTTTTATTTTTTGTAAACCTAAAAAAAATCTTTCACATATTGTATTATTAAACACTCATCTCTTACAGCATGTGCTATCTAGTGACCTGAAAGTACTCTGCAAAGGAGAATTTACAGCACTGTAACTCTTTGTGTCAGTTAAAAAAAAAAAAACAAAACATATATATATATATATATGTGTGTGTGTGTGTGTGTGTATATATATATATATATAATCAAAGGCCTCTGTAAAATAACTATCTTACAGTAATGGAGTATAATCCAACAGGCAACAAATGCTTTTGTCTGCTCCTGTGAAGAAAGAGGAGTAGCTGTTTATAGTAAAACTACACTGTCCTGGGCAGTCTAACTTCTCCTGTGTGCTGCCAGACAGCTGGAGCCTACAAATTGTTCTTGCATCTACATAGGAAAAGGCCAGGCTGGAGGCACAGCACTGCTGCTACCTACTGGCACTGCTGTGCTTCAGGCTGGGTGCTCGTGCTCATCAGCAAACTAGAAAGAGTAGCAGAGAGCCTTGGCCTCTGCATCACACAGAATTGCAGCAGGTTGGGGGAGTGGAGGGTGGGGAAGAAGTCATCAACTTTATATGCTATATCAAAATGCATCCATTAGAGACTGCCCTATGCTAATCTAGGAGCTGGTAGTTTTAACCTCCTCCTGTAATTCAGATGATGTCAATAAGCATAGAGATACTTAAGTGTAGAGAGATGGATATGACTGCAGGCTCCACCGAGGTATTCTTATGTTTAAGAAATCTAAACTTAGAATATTATAAATCAGTAGTTTAACCAAGTGTCAACCAAGTATCATAAAAACAAAGTCTCCCTGCCATTAGAACTCAGAGCAGCAAGTAAACAGAATTACTTAAATATTCTTTAAGTCTCAAGAACATTACCATTGGTCGAATGAATCGTTCGTATTTAGGAGGCTTCCTAGTAAAGCCATCTCCAACAAAACAAACTTTTGTAACCATTCTCTTCCAGGCCTTCTTCTTTCTCTTTCCTGTACGGATTACTTTTAAAACTTCTGTTTCTCCTTGTGCACGGACTTTTGGCACAGGAACCTCCCATTTGCCCTGGAGAGGAAGAAGAGGAAAAAAATGCTAGTAGTCTTATATGCACACATGCAGCCTTGGTAAATGAAAGGGGAGAAAGAATAAAGTACAATTTCACTAAAGTTATAAACCATACCTCATATATAACTTGGAGCTTTTCAGTTTAGTTAACAATTAAATTTATGATAAAATAATACGTATGTTTAGTTTGTCCTAAATGGCTAAGTGATGTAAGTTTTAGGTTTTGTACAGTATCAATATTTAGATTTTGCTTGCAGGCTGTGAGTCATCTGAGCATCAACAATTCAAAGTGATCATCATCACAAGCAACAGTAAGTATCTGAATTCATTAATACAGTTACTTACAGCCTTTTCCTTCCTCTTCTGTTTGATCATGTTAGACAGAACTTTAGCTCGGGACTGGCCCTCTCTGTCCAAAAGGTATGCTGGTACGGCTCCTTTAGGTGTTTTTTCATCATTCTTTTCCTTTGTATTTCTTTTTTCATGCATTTTAATGCTACAAGAAAAGAAAAACTTTTAAAAAAACCCACTCAGTATTGAGAGCAGAAAAAGTACTTTTGTAGATGAGATATGAAACACTATTCTTTCAACTTAAACTTGTGCCTACTCAGAGCTTACTTTAAAGAGATGTATTTGTGTAAACACATTAAAGTAGTACACATTTATATTGAGGATTAATGCCAAGTGTGTTTCATGAGAAACTGGTGATTTCATGTAACATAACAATTCTGATAGACTGTACAAGTGCGTGGAAAGTCTGCCAGTTTCTATCAAGACAACTCTCAAAGCCAAGCACTTGGCTTAATACTTGGTTAATAGCCTTCCTCTTTGAAAAAAACAAAATTCTACTACTCTTTTGAGACTTAATGGCAGCACTTAAATTTTGGGTGGTGGTTGTCTCTAAAGGCACTGATGCAGTCGTGATCTGTTACCTAGGAGGCCACCAAGCAG
>NW_028186912.1:1930263-1964005 GCF_003343005.1 Rhea americana
GGGCCGGCGAGCTCGGCGCAGCTGAAGCGGCAGCTTCCAGCGCGGAGAGCGGCCGCTCGCGCCGCTTTGCTCCGCAGCGGGCCCCGGCGGCGGCGGCGCGGGGCCGGTGCCTCGGCGGCGAGGCGGAGGCGAGGCGCGAGGTTTCCTCTGCTCGCGGTAGCTAAAGGGCGTCCGAAACGCGCGTTGTTGGACTGCGCCTGGCAGGCGGGTAGCGATCCGCCGGGAACGTTCTCAAAATTTTTGCTCTTCAGTGGCATGTCACAGCAGCCTTGGTGATGCTTAAAAATTCGTAGTGCTTAATTTCCACACCCGGTGTCGGGAGGACTGCTTATAGTTTACTAACTTATAATTAGGATTTTAGAGTCCTTTTGAGTGTGAGTATAGAGTGTGCTATTAATTTTTCTGCTTTATTGGTTGTAAACTTCCTTGAAAAATATGTTAGTGCGTGTAGGCATACAGTTATACTGCATTTTTAAGGCCTAATACCATTACTTTTATGGGTTTAACACTGATTTAACAATAACCTGAMAAAGAATAACCAGACTAACATGAAAAATGATAAGTTTTTTACTGTTTTATATGGAAGTGGTGTAGCTACCTGCTTTCTATCATAAATGTTTTGTACAATGGTTTACTTATCTTGGCAGGGAACATCTTCAGGCATGGGAGCCACAATGTTGAGGATTACAAGGAATTTTTCGGTGAATGCATTGAAGTCATCAAGTCTGTGCAGTGAGGTAAATTTTTTTTCAAATTTTGATACTCTGAACAAAAACCATACTTTATTTATTCAGAATAGATGTATTTTTTTGCCTTGACTTCAAATTAAAAAGGATATCTAAATAAAATATATAATCTATTTCTTATTACACCCAGGCTTTACGTAAGTCAGAGTGTTGAAACCRTATTTGTAGTGTTCTTGTAAACTTTTTTGGTTATCTGTGTTTTTAATTACTTCTAAGTAATTTTTCACTTTAAATTTATRTGATTTTAAAAAATACTTAGGTGTGTCAAGTTGTTGTAGCTATTGACAACTTATATAATCACAGATTTCTGCTAGACTTCACAAATATAATTGGGGCYGGATTTGGGTTAAACCGTGATGCTACTGTCTTCAGGTTTAGCTCAGCTGGTTACAGCGTGGTGCTGCTAATGCCACGGCCGCGGGTTCGGGCCCCGTACGGGCTGTGCTGAGGGTTGGACTAGACGACCTTCAGAGGTCCCTTCCAGCCTTACCGTTCTGTGATTCATGGTCCTGTTTGCAAATAAGGGGTAATTTGAGTTTATGTAAATACCAAACAACAGTTCTGTTCAYGCAGATTTTATTTGTATCTGCTTTTCTATAACTGGCAAAAATATATCTGCAAAGTAATCATTTATAATAACAACTTTTTTTCTATGATTTTTTTTCCTGTTAAGTGTATGCATTCCTGGAAGAAAAGGATGAGAATCCCAAGAAGTCTGACACAACAGGGCTGTAGTCAGAGAAACTACAGTTCCCTACCAGGTACAAGTTTTAAATTTTCTTGTTTTACTGAATTTAGTTTATGGCTTAATAGTAGTAGCAGTCACTGTAAAAATTAGTAAGAATGGTTCCTGTACTGTGTTTTATTACATTCTTTTAGTATTTTTTTTATAGAGTTTGGTGTACAAAATACCAACAAGCAGATAAAATGTTCAGGGACTGAAAAGATGCCTTCTATATAGCTGTCTTTTTCTCAGTAGACATATGGTATGAAGCCTTTAAGAAATAAAAACCAAAATGCATAGATGGATAAGAAGACAGGTCACCTGTGCAGGAACTTCTGCCTGATTGCCTGAAGCATTAATGTGTGATCAAGTGACGGATGATAGCCAGCCTGTTGAACAAGGAGGAAAGACAGGAATTTCTGATTAAAGAGAATGAATCTTTAAGTTATCATTAGTGAATCTTCTTTGCACAGTCAGGATTAACAAGAGATAGAGGAAAAAAAGATGCCTAGAAAACAAAATTTTGATTAAAATCGACTTTTATTGCTTTCTGAGTGTCTGCATTGCTGTTCAGTGGAAATCAATTAATAAGRCAGTGTTGGAAGTCAGAACCAGGTTTTTTTTACAACAATTTTGATGAAGAGGGAGACTGATCATATGTGGGTAACCAACTTCTGTGTTTATGGATTCAACACTGTGCATGTCTTAATCTGCAGTCGTRCATCTGAGGAGATTTCCTCTCCTAAGTTCCTAGAGGCATTGTACTCAATGTTGCTGGAGGGTACTGGKTTTATGTAGTTGTTTATGCGATGTCCTTGCATGCTGTTTGCTGTGCTGAATACCTCAGTGTGTCACGTGAAGGTTTGTTCCATACACAGGAAGATAGCATGACTTAAACAAGCAGAAGGTCTCAAAAATACTCATGACAGTTACTTTRCTTTTTTTCTCTGGTTTCTAAAATAGTGTTAGTTGGAATTCTTATTGGGAAATTTTTTTTGGTGAATTTTCAGCCTGCCAGCTTGTTTCTCACAATTGCTTTCTCACAATTGGGATATTAACCTATAAGATATCTCTGTAATGTTATCTGTGATAAAAAGGATGATTTGAGGATGGTGAAGGAATGTTAGTTTAAATATTGTTGAATTTTGTCTGGCATTATCAAAAATAATTTAAGACGGAAAAACGTGTTAGGAAAGTGAGTAGCTTGAACAGAATTTAAATGGCATATTTAAGTAACTGAATTATAGATTAGTTTCATAAACGTTTAGCTTGGYAATTTATTTTCCAGTTAAATAGTGTGAGAGAGAAGAAACATCTTTCAATAAAGTAGGAATTTAAAACTCTTAAGCCATGTTTTCATAACCAAAGTCAGTTTACATCTTCTTTCTAAGAAACATGGTATATCTTTAGCTCTTAACAAATTCCAGAAGTTATTTCTCTGTTATTTAATACCTRTTTCAGATGAATTTCAGCGTCACAATTGTCTTGAACTATGGTATGTATTTGGTATCACTCCTGCAGTAGGATATGGCTRTGCTGATGATACTATTTGCTGATTTTGTCCTACTGTTTCTAAATTAGATCTCTTTGAAGAGTTGTTTTTTTTGTTCTTGTGAGACCTGTTGAAAATCCAACACACGTTGTCTCAGAAGTTTCAGAGGTTATAGGGATTAGAGATGGTCATGAATTATGGCTCCATCTGAATCTTTTTTTTTTTCTTTCTTTCTTTCCCCAGACAGGCTTTCTAGTGTTCTTAAGTATATTTAATTTTGTTAAAATCTGTTGTTTCTATGTTGAGGTCAGTCTGGCAAAACTTTCTCTTTGTTCCTTTTTTCAAGGCGATGTTAAGTCTCTACGTTCTGTCATTAGCCCTCATATATCCAGGTAAGCAATGCTAACTTATTTTCTCTATGTAACAGACAGTCAAGGTAATTGATTTGGCAAAATGTCACGGGTTATTGCCGAGCACATTGTCTGTTCTAAATCACAGTTAGCATTTCCTTACTTCTACCTTTTTGAGGTTTCAGTACAGAGCAATTGTTAATGTAGTTGTCCCAGACTGGTAAAAGGGGAGTCTTCTGTTCRTGTCATCAGAATCAGAGTTGCCCTCTTAGAGAGAAGATCAAAATCCACAGCAGTCGCTGAGAGCTGAGTGTCAGRGGAGGCAACCAGAGCATCATGATGGGCAGAGCTGTACTTTGTGTTCCTGAGAGAGCTCAGCCGTGTCAGATGAGGGCCTGAACACCGAGGTCAAGGTGGTGAGGGCCTGAGCTGTSAGAGGAAAGCTGTGGGGATGAAGTTGCCTCGGAAGACTGCCTCGATCCCATAAGCCAATTAGGCTGGGATTAATGGTGAGGGTGGGGGCTGATCAYGGGGCCTTTGCTGATGATGTCCAGAGCCAGTAAAGCAGTGTTGTCACTGAGAGGTGAGCTGCTTGGGAGAACGACACTGGGCCGAACAGAATCGGGGCAGCTCCATGGGGGCTTGGGTGCCAGGTTTGGGGTGCAAAGGGGGGTGTGCACGATGGATGGTTGCAGTTGTTGCTGAGACAGGGCAGAGGGCTGAGGGGCTGTTCCTGTACGTGGAGAGGGCAGCTGGGTGCAGAGCGGGCCAAACCGCTGCGGAAGCGAAGTATGGAAGCCTGTTCCGAAAGGCTGTTATCAGTTTAGAGAAAGTCCAGCATTTCAATACGATTGTACTTCGGCATCAGAACATAAACTGTATTAGTTATGCAGCAAAGGAAAATCTTACTTATCTGATGTGCTATTGAATATGACTGGTTTGTTCAGACAGCAGCATCACTTGAATGAAAAGTTATCACGGTTAAGGAAATGTTTTTGCTTTATGCAGAATCCGTAACATTGGCATCATGGCCCACATTGATGCAGGGAAAACTACAACAACAGAGAGAATGCTGTATTATTCTGGATACATAAGAACACTTGGAGGTTAGAACTACTTTTTGTATACTGGTAGCTTTGAGAGATTTAACTGTAATATGCAATAATACGCAATGTAGTTAGAGACAGCTGTTAGAATATTTTATGTAGAAGCCAGTTGTTTCAAAATTCTACACTATAATGAAAGTATAATGTATAGAGACATTGAGAGACAACAAAATTTTTTTTTTTTTGTTAAATTTTGTTCATTGGCTATTCTGGCAAAACTATTTTTCCTGTTTCCTTTTGAAATGTAAAGAAACCAGATTAACAGAAAGTGACCGTTTATTTTGAAAGCTGTAACACAGGGGAGAATTCCTTGCTAAAACAGCTCTCACAGATCTTCATAAATCCTGTTGGAAGGAGTGAGACTGAAGTGGACTGTAGCATGTAATTATTGTCGTGGGGAAAATGATAGAACTTAGTTCCTCTGCAGTCTCTCCAGCCCTTGAAGGAATTCAGTATCAGGATAGACTCAGGATTGAAAGGGTCACTGCAGTCTCCGGTTGCGCTACCTTTTGACCTTTTAAGCTGAACTGCCTGTTATCTCCTGCATATGGCAATGTTAGGAGACGTGGAGCCTGTGGAGTGAACTTGGTGGCCCTACTCATTTGGAAATACGGGACTGCTTCCTTTTTTATTAGGAGGGAAAAGACTCTTATTCAACTTAACTTTAGTTTTAATTTAACTAAATTAACTTCTAATTATTAACTTTTAAAATGTCAGATTCCATACAATAAGTGCAGCTAAGTTTTTTTTTTTTTTAACAGTGTAGATTGTTCAGAATTTTCAGTTTTGTTTTAATTTTTAAATTTCTTACAATATTACATTAATTAAAAAGAACAAAAAAAGTTGTTCGAAGTGTTTCTCTTTATGGAGCATTTCTTTTCAAGAAATGGAGTCTAGGTAAATTGCCTGATAATATCTTTCTCTGAATAAGTGATAGTTTTCATAGCTTGTACGTATACAAAAGGGACAGTATTTCCAAATCTCCCCCACCATCTTTATTCCAAGACAGCTTCATCTTTTGAATTAATTATTTATTCAACCGTTTTCCTGATTTTTCTTCACAGATGTTGATGATGGGGATACAGTGACAGACTTCATGGTACAGGAGCGAGAACGGGGTATTACCATTCAGTCCGCTGCTGTTACTTTTGACTGGAAAGACTATAGAATCAATCTGATTGACACCCCAGGTACTGCATTTTAGGAGTGCCCGCGTTATTAGGAGAGAGTAGATGAGGTGAGGTGTCACAGGACGTTAAGTCTTGGCTTTAAAATACAGTGTGATATTTAACTGGTTGATTGGTTGAATTGCTGAAGTAAATAAGCCTATGCTGAGTCCTTTTCACCTTTGACTATTYGCTGGTGCCTAAAGCAAGCTTCTTTCTCAGATGTTTCTACACTAATTTGYTTTCAGTTCTGGGACTGCAGTGTAACTGTCCTGTGTATTTCAATGACTGCTGAGCGTGTATCTCTGAAAGGGAAGACAGAGGGGTTTTTGGCATGGTGGAAAAAAAAAAAAGTATGTACATATATAATGACTTACTGATGCTGCCTGTTTGAATTATGACAGTGCAAAATGAAAATTGTTTTTCAGGTCATGTGGACTTTACAGTGGAAGTTGAGCGTTGCTTGAGAGTCCTGGATGGAGCAGTAGCTGTATTTGATGCATCAGCTGGTGTTGAGGTAAAAATAACTGGTAGAATTTCTCATGTCTAGTTACTTAAAGAAGACTGAAATAACAGTGATATAGAGATGTTGCTCTGCATTACTTCAGTTCATGCTTTTAGCAAAATTTGCCTGAGCTCAGAAGCTGAGCATTTAATTTTAAGTCCTATGGGGTACAGAAATTTCCATGGTTRTTTTTTTTTCTCCCCCTCCTTATAAATTTAGATTCAGATGAATAGTTCTGGCTAGCTCCACCAGTAAAAAAGAAATGAAATCTGTTCACTACTTATTAACAGATTTCATGTAGAAAATGAATCATTTTCAAACAGGATTTCAGCCTCCCCACTAGTGCGTGTTTAATGCGTCCTTTGGGGCATCTTGCAGAAAAGGTAGAGGCAGGCTGTAATCTGAGTTTGTAACATGAGATGCTCAAGTAGTTGGAGGAAACTTGCATGCTTTGAAAGCCCGGTGTTCCGCAGCACGTCCTTTGCCGTATAGAAAGGATAGGAGAACTGTGGATCGGTGTTAGTTGCATAGTTTAACAAGAAACATGGTCTCTCATATTAGGGAGTCCGTTGTTCCAACTGTCAGCACAAAYGCTTCTCTTTTGCTTTAGGCCCAAACTCTGACAGTGTGGAGACAAGCAGACAAGCATCAGATACCGCGAATTTGCTTTTTAAACAAGATGGACAAAAACGGAGCAAGGTATTACTTTAATCATTGTTAAAGACCTAATGTGTCTAATCAAATTAAGGTATGTTCTGTTAAGCAGGAAGTGAGCAAATTRTGTTAATACTTAGTATGCATATCTTTGTGATGATTATACAGATGCTTGTTTTTGTGTAATTGTGGGAGTAATTTTTGCCGTGACTAGGAATGGTAAACTTAGTTGACTGTATCGCTACATTTTAAGTAACTTTTAAAATCTGTTCTTTAATACAGTTTTACATACGCTGTTGAGAGCATCAAACAGAAGTTGAAGACAAAACCTTTGCTTTTACAAGTAAGCTTAGACATTATACGCTGATCTACTTTTCTTTGAATGGATTCCTCTCTTATTGTTTTGTAATTACCTAAATTTCTGTTCTATTTGCAGTTGCCCATRGGGGAAGCCAAGGCCTTCAGAGGACTGGTTGATGTTGTGACTAAGGAACAAATTATTTGGAAATCTATTTCTGGTTTGGATGATGGAAAAAATTTTGAGCAAAAGCCACTGCTGGAGGCTGATGATCCTAACTTGTTCCAAGAACTCCAGGATGCCAGAAATACCTTAATAGAACAAGTAAAGTTCTAAAGTAAATATAKTATGTATTTTAAATTATTATTTAGAATTGTAGGAAAAACAGGCTGGAAGGGACCTCTGGAGGTGTCTGGTCCAGTGTCCTGCTCAAAGCAGATCTAATTTTGGAATTAGACCAGGTTGCTCACAGGGCCTTGTCCAGTCAAGTTTTCARACTCTCCAAGGGTGGAAATCTGGCTGCCTCTCTAGGCAGCAAGTCCAAATGCTTGACCACCCTTGTGGTGAAGGATTATTTCCAACTGGAATTTCCCATGTTGTGATCTGCGACAGTGCCTCTTGGCCTTCACTTGTGCTACTCTGAAAAGAACCTGGCTTTATTTTTTCTGAAACAGGTCCACCACCAGCTCTTCAGATATTAGAAGACAGCCCTTCTATCCTCCCTTAGCCTTCTCTTCTCCAGGCTGGACAAACCTAGCCCTCTTGGCCTCCAGCTGAGCTTTGGCATACTGCCTTAGYGGCTTTCCACTGTCTAGTCTTTTATATCCCACAGTTTGTCAATCTCTCTTGTGCTGGGGAACCTATAACYGAACACAGTATTTTACTCTGCGCACAAGTGCCAAGCAGAGGGCATTAATCATTTCCGTCCTCTGTGGGCTATGCTCTTGCTAATACAGCCCGCTGTGCAGTTAGCTTTCATCACTGCAAGCAGAGTGCACTTGTCCTCCAGACCCTCTGGTCATCTTCTGCAGAGTTGTTTCCTAGCCAGCTGATCCCCAGTCTGTACCGGTGTATGGATTTGTTCTGTCCCAGGTAGAGGGTTCTGTATTTGTCCTTGTTGAACTAATTTCATATTTTCTTCACTTACTTTCCATTTGTCAAAGACACTTACTGCACACTATAAACCATAATGCACGATGGCAAAACTGGCTGTTCTATGCGCCTTTGGACTCTCTGGCTGCAGAATACATGTGTGAAATAGGAAATGCTCCCCACTTCATAAATAGCAAACTGAAGAATACAAACAGACACTAAATTTAGTGTTTGTTTGGCTAGGATAGCATATTGTACAACCTTGCATGCCAGAATACACTTGAGATGTTCACATGAGCCCTGTCAGATCTGACCCAAGAACTACAGGTTGTCTTTGCCTTTCTGGAGTGGTARCTAGAGGCTGGGTGGAAGGCTCCAGACTCTTTAAAAGGCACTAAATGCTGTGTTACAGGCAGCTAAATGCCATCGAAAACCCTGTTCCAGCTTAATCCAAAAAATCTGTAGGAGAGATGAGAATAGAACAATGTAAATATTTCTTTCACAGATTGCAATACTCTGAAGCTAAGAAAGTGTAACAGAAACCTGATCTAGGACTAGAGTCTTATTGAAATTTGCACAGTTAAGACAGTTTAGAAGCAGTGAAGAATGAAAGAACAATAGAGGGAAAGAATAAATTGCCTGTCCAGAGTGTTTTTCTTCTCTACTCTGCTTGCATTTTAAGATCTTGCACTACTTTGGCTTATTTATATAACAGTATTGCAAGAGTTAGTTTTACTTGAGTGGTTTTAAGCAAATTTCCTCTCCAAGTAAAGAATGCCAAAAGAAAAATCCTTTTTACTTTTGTTACTTGTAAGAATAAGAGTGTAGTAGAGTTTATATTTGAATGTATACTTTGATAACTAAAAATACATTAAGTTTTAAAATTACGATCCCTTGAATGACACAGAAGTGCATAAGCAGAAGATGCTGGATTTCCAGTAGTTTGCTTTGAAACATCAAAGGGGAAGAAATTTGCTTTATATTCCTTAGAGTTCAGAAAAACATGCACACAATCTGTTTTTAAATATTTCCAAGCTTTAATGGGGATGTTATTACTCAGCCTCTTCTATAAAGAAATTTGTTGTCAGACAGAAAGCTACGTAAGAGCAGCATGTTTTTCTTCGGTTTGTGATCCATTCCTGAAGCAGGAAGGGGTGGCCAAGCAGTGTGATAACTGAGATAACTTGTATTTCTACAATATATTTCTACTATATTTCCCATTCTATTAATATTTTTTTTCCTTTTTGGCCAGAAATACTGTAAAATTCAGTAGCTTGAATAGCAGTCATTTTGTGCACTTCCTTTTCATTTAACTAAAGGAATGCTTTCCTTTATCTTTCATGTTTTACCTGTTAGCTTAGTAAGACTTCTAATTGCTTATCAATAATTAATTTAATTATTTGTTCACCTGCTGTCACAGCTGCTAGAGGGAGCATAGTGCCTCACTGCAGTGTGTGTGTAGTGGATCTGCAATGGTCAGGRGAATATGTGAGGCGAGGTTTAGAGAGCCGTGCGTTTTGTTTGGTGCCATTGGAAAGCACAGATGGGCTCTTCTCCCTACAGTCCTTAGGCGTGAAGAAAGTAAAATGCCATGAAAGCTTGTCTGGTTTTTTTTTTCAGCTGTATCAGTTTGGCTGTATTAGTTATTTACTTCTTGCTTAAACTTTGCGTTGTTTGTAGATTTGAAATACATTCGAAGTCAAACTTTTCAGCACTGTCCCTGTCTTGCTGCAGATTTTAYCAGTTTCAGGAGAGGTGCACAAGCGTGCTCTCTCCCACTGACGTGTTTGCCCGATAGCAACTTCATGAAGCAACTTTTTGTGCTTTTTTTCCCCTGTCCTTCCTTTAAATCTTCATTTGCATTATTTTCTGTGTAAAAGTGATTCGCTGAAGGCTCTGCCTTTTTTTTCTTTTTTCTTCATTTTTTAGAAATACTCTAAAAGCCTTAGAACCCGAAGTACTGCAAAAGTGTGTCCTAGTTGCCTGTTGTGATCAAGCAGAATGTGGTTAAATTTGATGTATATATTTTTTATATATATATATCAAATATATGTTATATTTACATATATATAAAAATATATAAAAAATATATATTATATTATATAAATATAATTTATTTATATTTATATATATATAAATATATACAAAATATATTTTTTAAGACACTTTGCTTGCAATAAACTGAGTGGAAGAATGGTAGAATATTTTTGCTGTTAAAAGTAACAAATTCCTTAATGTAAAGGAATACTTTTTTGAAGTAAAAAGGCTAATGAAGTTTCTGAGGCTGCAAAAAGGAATTATAATAKTTGGGTTGAAATTTGAGTTATGGAGTGCATAATCAGTATTTCTTGGTTTGAGTTTATGATCTCTGGTATCTTTAAAGGCTTCATTCCTGCTCCAGTTAGTTAATTCCTAAATAATTAAGATTGGTGACTTATCTGCRAAAGTGCTATATATTAAATAACAAAGCAGAAATATTTTCTTGAAGGTTGCAGATCTGGATGATGAATTTGCTGAACTGGTTCTAGGAGAGTATAGTGAAAATTTTGACTTACTACCAGCTGATAAGGTAAATTTTACCTTTAATTAGAAATATTTTTACTAACTGTCATTCTGAGGAGCAGGGTTGTGTTTTTCTTTGACAAATATGGTTTGGATTTTGCAAATATGCATTTTTTTCAATCAGYAAAAGGTGTCACACCAGCTTTTGTGGTGATTTTAAAGTACTGTGAACTTAGGAGAAAGTRTATTCAAGCTTAATATGAACTTTCATGTGTTAATACGCTAACTATGATTCTTAAATATGCTGAGCCTAATTCTAAAAGCGTGGTGCATTTGTTATGGATGTTTTTWTTGAAAGTTAGGCTGCCAAAAGATGAATGGAGCTTTCAGTTAGTGTCAGGCCAATTTGTGTATAAGCTATTGATTCTTGCTAACAAAAATAACATCTGTTTCCCTGTGAACTGACTGGATCTTCACATGTTGCATATAGAAAATGGTGAGGCAAAAACTTTCTGAATAAAAAGGAATGATAAAGAATAAGAACACAGATCTGCAAAAAATGTGTAGAAATGTGGTATCTTCTGTTTTAGCATCTGAGCGTCTGGATTTATGGTTCATCCAGAGCCCTTTAAAGTCAGTGAAAGGAGTTTGGATGAGTGATTGTTGTATTTGAATCACAGCTCTTAACTTTATTGGGATCTGTAATGCTAAATAAATATGGGACTGTGCAGCAAGCATAATCTGAAAATAATTACTTTCTGCAGTTACAGTCTGCTATACGTAGAGTCACGCTATCTCAGAAAGCAGTGCCTGTTCTCTGTGGCAGCGCGTTGAAGAATAAAGGAGTGCAGCCGTTGCTGGATGCTGTTACTGCGTACTTGCCTGCACCTAATGAGCGTTCATATGAGTTTCTGTAAGTATGAGGAGAAAAGGCAGGGGAGAATGGGAGTGGYAGGAAAAAGGAAAAACAAGTAGGAAAAGGTAAAAGGAGAAAAATATTTTTTGTAATTAAAAAGTTGATATCTTTAAAAAGATTTACTAATTTGGGATATTAAATAGCAGTTAAGATATATAGAATGAAATATTTGAGTTCTGAGCCTGTTTTGGCCAGTGCTACTGAAATTGTGTGCATTTATCTCCAACTGCCAAACTTGTGGTTCGTAGTTTTAGAGGTTTCTCAGTTTTTAAGCTGAGGACACAAAGCTGGAGTCTAGGGATCATCTCTAGTACTCACTGAGTCGCGTGACATCTTATTATGCATCTCTACCTCTGTAGCTAGAGCAGCTTAGATTAATATTTTTGYCTAAATTATGTTTTTTAAAAAATCTCTTTTTATAAATATTACAACTAAGAAACATATAACATCCTAAATAAGTGGAAATTCAGATAAATCTGGATTTGAAGTGAGTTGATCTTACAAGTTTGCTTTTTGTTGTGTTTTTATTTTGCAGAAAGTGGTACAATGATGACCTGTGTGCCTTAGCATTTAAAGTTCTCCATGATAAATGTCGTGGACCACTAGTTTTCATTCGCATTTATTCAGGTTCAGTGAAACCTCAATCAGCTGTATATAATATTAACCGAAGTTGCACGTGAGTAGGAATGAGGTACATTTTACTGTAGAATTGGARTATCTATTAAAGTAATGAGTAATTCAAGAATTTCATTTGCAGGGAGAGAATGAGCCGGCTGCTCCTGCCTTTTGCTGATCAGCAAATTGAAATACCATCGCTAATGGCTGGCAACATTGCCCTTACTGTTGGGTTAAAACAGGTAATGGAAAAAATTGATCCTAAAAGGAATCACAGGCTATCGTGGGGGTTGGAGGGGACCTCTGGAGATCTTCTGGTYCAGTCTCACTGCTCAAGCAAGGTTGTCTAGGGCAGGTGGCTTAGGACCAAGCTTGAAGCTTGTTGCAATACTGTACTTTTCACTTCTATGATATTATGTCTTATGTATGGCGTCCTTTTTTTGTGTTGGTTGTACACTTTATTTGGARTACATATGCTTCCTCCTAAAATGAAAAATTACAATGCACGGGTGTCAGTGATTTACCTGGGGAGATGCAGTGCTGTTTAGGTGGGAAGGGCCGAAAATTGCAACAACTTTAGTAGGATTCTGATGTGTTTATATTGTAACTCTTACAATAACAATGCAATATACTGCTRTGAAGAGACCTCAAATGGCAAGACGAGTGACGCTGCAAATAAGTTAACTAATATCAACAGTAAATATGTTCCATGGTTCTATTGGATAGTTTACTAATCCTGTGTTTTAGTGTTTGAACAGAATAGATTTCATTTGCGTAGTTCTTTCTTAAATTTTGACATGCATAAGGAAATTTTCCTTTGCCAGTATTGGCTTTCTGTGGCTTTTTATCATGAGTGATAATATAGATTAAGTGATAAGATGTGATGAGCTTGATAAAGAAAATGTAGTCTAAAGTTGAGCAAAAWTTTTCCTCCTCTTCCAAATCATTTTAATTATTCAAAGAGAGAAGTTAAAGTAGTTATTTATAAATAAGTGGAGTTGAGCACAACTGGCTTTGAGGAAGGAAGATGATGAGTTGCTTTTTTCCCCGCTTCCTCTCTCTTGTGGGTTGCTGGGTGTTGATGTATAGAGTGCCACTGGAGATACCATAGTGTCATCGAAGGCCTCAGCTGCAGCAGCAGCGCGCCGAGCTGGAAGGGACGCTGGTGGAGAGCGGAGGCATACCAGTGAAGCAGAGAGCCTTCTGCTGGCTGGTGTTGAAGTCCCCGAGCCGGTATTCTTTTGTACAATCGAACCACCTTCAATGGCCAAACAACAAGGTACAGCACGCTTGCACACTTGGAATTATGCTGTATCCCGATCCATGCACACCTGCTTGATATCTCTGAGCTGTACAAATTTATTTGTCAGTGATCTAAAAAGGCCCTTATTGGTGTTCTGCACAGATATGATATATCATACGATTTTTCTGTCTTGAAGAGTACTAGTTCTTCACTTTGAAAGAAGAGATGGAGGCAGTTCACTCGTTTCCTTTCCTTCACTCTTACTRTCATGCTTAGTTTTGCTGCAGTCAGGCTAGAGCGCTGTGCGGTCTGCCTCTGACTACAGCCTGGCCTTAAAACCTAGGTGTGCGCTTCAGTCAGCGCTTGCAATTTCTCTCTGTGGCATTTATAAACGTGGCGTTTCCTGCCCCTCTGTAGTCAGTGAGCGTTCACCCATGCAGCGTGACTCTGGTCTTGCTGCCTTTCCCAAAGCAAGCGTATCAGAGAGTTGGTAGTTTGACTAGCTGGAAATACTTTGCACTCCCTGTCTTCACTGCAAYGAAGCTGAGCTCGGTTGCACGCTGGGATTTCACTGAGGAAAGGGAGGAAGGACAAACACCGGTATGGGATGATGGAATGGAGCAAGGTAAAACGTGGGTTTGGAGCTATGTGCCTGCAGACTGAGACACTGGATTGTGGGTATTTCTTTTTTTTCAAAAGCTGCAAGGTGAATAAATGCAGTTTCAGTTGTGAGTTCATTGTGCTGTAGTTGTTTTTCTACAGCTGTTTCCCTCAGTAGTTAAGTAAGGTGATGGAAAATCAGAAGAACTGACTTCATTTGAACCCGTTTTGTTGTTGAATTCATCTTGAAATCTTCATGCAAATCAGTTAAGAGCCAGCTTAAAATTTTTATTACCTGTAGAAGGGGAGCAATATTTTTCGCTCATTTGATAAAGGACTTACGGGTTCTGTTAGGTCTTTATACAAGTTCAAAATATCACTTAGAAAATGCTGTTGTTAACAATGAAATTATTTTTTTCATAAGTCATTATTTTTAAGTTGGACAGTCATTATTTTAGTTAAAGAGCTCTTTTCTCTAAAATTTACACACAGCTTYCTTGATGTTATTAAATTTTGCTGTTAAAAAAATCAAATCAGTCATGGAAATACTCTACAGCCTGCAGTTAATTTATTGGAGAGAATGAGAAGTTGAAAGTTGCTTGTAATTAGAGTTAATTTTTGTCTGCCAAAATCTGTTTGCTTAGGTTCCCATTCCTTTTGAGAATAAAATTTACTGTAGGAGGAACGTGAGGTTTAGGCATTGTGCCTAATGAGACAACTGACATTACAAAATGAGCAATTCACATTACTGAAGTCTCATTATGGTGTTTGATATTTATGTATAGACTTGGATAACGCACTGAACTGCCTTCAACGTGAAGATCCAAGTTTAAAAGTGAAGCTAGATCCTGACACAGGACAAGTAAGATAAAAACTTCCATTGCTTACCTTATAATCAATCTTAATTTTAGGACTGTTAAGATCACCCTTCAGTTGGTTCATTCACATGTTGAGACTAAAAATGTATAAAGTCGAGTCTAAAAATGTACAAAGTTCTGTGCTCACAGCAAACTAGAATGATGCTGTATTCTGCAGAGTATGTTTTTGACAGCCCTTTTTGAACTTAGAAAAGTTTGAAATATGAAATACTGAAACTAGTACAATATGTCCTTTTCTATAGTGGGCACAGTAGCAATAACTACCATCTCCCCTATAAGGTGTTTAAGTCAGGAGATCTAAAGCAGACCTGTTTTCGTAGCTCTGGGCTCCTTAGAATTTTGAAATATTTTTAGAGGCTATGAAAAGCGTATAGGCAGAGTCCTTGCTTAAACAGTCTGTATTAAAACCTGAGTTCTGTAYGTCCCTCCTCCTCTCTTCTAACTAGACTATTCTGTGCGGCATGGGAGAACTGCATATAGAGATTATTCATGACCGAATCAAACGTGAATATGGAATTGAGACTTACTTGGGACCTCTTCAAATAGCATACAGAGAAACTATCCTAAATGCTGCCCAAGCTACAGGTAAGAACGAGTGAATATAAGGAATATTTTCTTCTGGTTTTGTAGCTTGCTTTATTTGAAATGATCTTTAATTGCGCTTAATTACTTCATTTTTTTTTTTCTGTAGATACATTGGACAAAACAGTAGGAGATAAACGGCAGTTTGTAACTGCAGAGCTAGAGGTGAGGCCGAGGTCGGGGGAGAGAGCAACACCACCACCAGTCATAGAGTATGCTGAAAATGTCATTGAGCTGCTTCCCAAAGAACTTCAAGGAGCAATAGAAAATGGAATCACTAATTCATGCATTCAGGGTAAAGGAAGTGCTGTGACAGCTACATTTTTCTAACTTWTATATAAGAAGTAATTTAATAGATTTCTTGGAGGAAAGATTCYATGGTAGCTTGAAAACTGAAGGACATTACCTATTAACGTTACAGATGTGAAGAAAAAAAAAAAAGAATTTCCTTAACTACAAAAATTGCTGAACACTAGTTTTCCATGCCAGAAATGGAAGTCAGCCTGCTTTCAGTTTTAAGCTTGATTTCTTCTAAGTAACTCAACAACAAGCTTGGTTTTTCTTTTTTCTTTAATCTGGTATAACAGGTAGGACCTTTACTTGATGACATTGTATACAGCGCAGTGATGTGATGGAACCGGCTTAGGAGGCCAGCATGTAAATACTGCACTTCTATTAGATACTGATGTTTTTTTCAAATTTTTTCGAATTTGTTAGATCAATGGAAGTAATAATAAAAAGCTTGGCCTAATTGCAAAGTATAGGCTCTCTATAGGACTAAACTGTGCTTTACTTTTGGTTCAAAATAGGATATATTTATTAACTTGTAGCCAAATAACTTACAGTAAAACTAAGACAGTAGATTAAATGATAAGTGAGAATTATTCTAGAAGCAGCATGTCCCGTGTCTTCTGTGTTGCTTTATTCAGTTGCAAAGCATCTCTCATCTCTAGCTGTGGAATGAATCTCAATTCTGGTCCTCAAAGCTTGCCTGYGTGCTTTCCCCACAGTCCCTGAAGACCGTTAGAACTGTGCTGTCTCAGGCCTAAAATCCAACCCTCCAAGAGCAGTTAAAGAGATGATCAGGCCATGTGGTYTGTGTGAAGAAAGTTGTGTGTTTTAATTTTCTGAGATCTTGTTCCACCCTCCCATCTAGTCTCACAAGAGTTCTTGGTCTAGTTGAGAATCCTGGAGCAGGGAGGTAACCTAGCAGATTACCTGGGGGGCAGTTCACGCCTCCTAGAGTTGGGTCAACCCTGCGCTTTGGGCAGTGGGTTAATATCTGGCCTTTACTGGGATCACATTGTGTTGACAAGGAAAATGCAGAAGACATTCTGTCTACAGCTTAAACAAAACTTTTCGCAACTTCAAACAAAGTAAATGTTCTTGTTTCAGTAGACATGGTTTAGATACTACTTTGTAATTTTTTTTTCTTTTTAAGATTAATTTTTTAGGAACAAGGTAAGGATGAATGCACTCAGGAACTTTGGTTCTGAAAAATTTTGGCTCTGTAGTTGGTAGACAGAATAAAGAAGTATGACTCTGCATTCCTTTGTCTCTTGTGGCAAAGCTAGATAAAATTATAGAAGTAAGGAATGAGATAAGTGGTYGTCCCCTTGTGGAGAGGGAAGACAAAGGAGAAGGGAGAGAAGAAAGACAGAAGCTACCAATTAATCCTGAAACTACTTTTTTTTTCTGTCTATTATAAAAAATATACTATTTTTTTTTCTCTCCCTCCCAGGACCTTTGCTAGGATTCCCAGTTCAGGATATAGAAGTGACAGTGCAATCACTGACAGTGCATCCTGACACCTCCCATACGATGATATCAGCCTGTGTCTCCCGTTGCATGCAAAAGGTAYAACTAAGCTATACATTGTGCTCCTGCATTGTAAAAGAGTCTACTGTTAGAAACAATGTGTATATCAGGATCTAGTAATTGTTCTTATCCAAAAGTGTAATGCTCTCACTGAGGACTGCATAGTTTTTGGAAGCAGAGAATTTGAGAGTAGTGTTACCTGAAGTGTATAATCATTTYCTATGTGAATTTGTTCTTAAAAAGRAATCAGCATAACCCTTTCTCTCTCTCTTTCATGTAGGCTTTGAAAAAAGCCACCATACAAATACTGGAGCCCCTGATGAACTTAGAAATCACAGTGAGTGAAGATCATCTCAGTGCAGCGCTCGCTGACCTTGCACAGCGCAGAGGCARTATTCAGGAGATCCAGAGTCGTCAAGATAACAGAGTTATAGTTGCTACTATTCCTCTAGCAGAAACAATGGTAGGTGTTTATCTTGTTAATGGTAAATGGCAAAAAAAAAAAGCACAGTAAGCATGTAAAAAGTGGTAAAAAAAAAATAATTAGGCTTTGATTAGCCTTTCCTGTTGTTATGTATGAATAAGTTTAGAATAGATATTTTAAATTGTATTTTAATTGCAGTGAAGGTCTGAAGCAAGCTATCCAGAGGGTACAGGGTGTTAAGGGCTACTTGGTTACTACACTTAAAAATGTAATAGTATTTTGTGCCTAATTCAGGTTGCTAAACTAGCATGTTTTCAATTTTAAGTAAGTAAGTCAGAGAAGTAGTAAAAACTAGTAAACTAGTTTTACAGAGAAATAGTTAAAAGAAAGAACATTCATTCATTCATACATTCATTTATTGGTGGATGTTACTGCACTTTCAATACATTAAAAAAAAAAACTTTCTGGAATGTAGCAGTACACTTACCCCTCTTAGACCTAAACAGCTTTCTGTGCTAATAAATCTTCCCTGTATCCTAARTTGACTAACAATAATAAATATCTTTATACATGTTCTGTATTTTGTCCAGGGTTACTCAACAGTTCTGCGTTCTCTAACATCTGGCTCCGCAACCTTCACTTTGGAACTAGCCAGTTATCAAGCCCTGAACAGTCACGAGCAAAGCACACTTCTTCAGAGGAAGAAGGAGCTGGTATGAGTTGGTATGATCACTTTACTCTGTACAATGAAAATGTCATGTATGTTCTATCCTCCCTATTAAAYATTTTCAGAAGACTGGTTAGATGCACCACTATGTTCTTCTGTGACTCCCTAATTATGGTAAAYGAGAGATTCTCAGCTGCACGAGCAGACTGTGTTTTTGACTTTCCAAGACAAAAGGAAGATGAGTGAACTGGGTCAGACACTGCCATCTAATGCAAAGCAATTGAACCAGAGATGCCACCACAATTTGCTGCCTTCACAGTTCAGATCTTACAGGTATCAATCTGGACTTTTGTTTTCAGCAGAATATGAGAATATGGTTAAGGATATGGTTATATCTTAAACTGTAGGTATTCCCACATTGTTAGACAGCTTGAAATACTTCTTCAGACATTTAGGAAAATGCACAGTAACATTTACCCGAGTTTGCTTTAGCAAATAATTAATTTGCAGAAGCATCCACTCCACTTAAGATCTGTTCAAAAACCATTAAGAAACACAGAATTMTCCCAAACCAGTAACCCCTGTCTGCCGGCTTGGAGCATTTTGGGGTTTTTGTGTGTAGATTTTTTTTTTGACCTTTAGCCTTTTGACCTAATTGATTTAAGGTGTAATGGTACAGTTCTGATGTGCTGTGTGTTGCAATTCATAATTCATCTGTAATTTACTGTTGTATACTTATTTAGAAAAGCAGCAAATGATAAAACAATTTAAAATAAAGGTAGTTTGCTCTTTATCTTCAAACAGTATCTTTCCTTTATTTTTYCTCCAATGTATCTAATATGCAAGGAAAGTGGAATGGTAACTGACTRTATGGTAGCGAGTTCACAGTGAATAATCTCTACTTCTAATGAAAGCTTAACATACAATTAGTCTCATCATCTGAGGCTTAAAAAAAAGCCCACAATTTTTACCCCAAGAGGAGTTTGACAAAWTAACATAACTTTATTTTAAATTTGAAAGTTTTAAATTTGTTTAAAAAGCAAACCACATATACACACAGTCCCACCTCAGAGGCACTTCAGGTTGTTTAGTAGAAGTCCTTGTAGCAGTTACAGCCCTCTTGCTTCATGAGCRCAGTATCCAACAAACACAGGTTCAGCTGCTATCCCACGCCTGTTTAAAATTTTAATGCAYGTGGTATAATCAGTTTATGGTATARTCAGACAACTGGCTGGCTTGGTAGGCAAGATGAGAGATAGTGGTAATTAATTTAATCTGCTTCCTGCAAACAAAGCTACTGCCAAAAAGTAACAAATGGCCTGTTTAGGTAAGGAAGAAAGTTTGCCATCGTCTGAGGCTGGTTTCATCCAGTTTATTAACCAAACTTTTGCCAGGTACACTAAGGTAAATTATTTTGTTTTTATGTGGCTTTTCAAAAAAAAAAAAATGCCTTAGCTTCTTATGGTAGCAGGATGCACAGGAAATAGTTGCAATGCTGTAGCCTGGCTTTAGCTTTCAAATGTATTTCACAAAGCTTTTGTAATAAYTTATTCYGGTTCAGTAAGATAGTATAGMAGATGTTTCAGACTGAAACCTGKTGTACTCAAATTCTGCTTGAGTATTTAAGAGCTAGATCMTRTTGCTACAGTGATATACAGGGTAATAAATAAATATTGGTGTTTAAATTGGTCTTACGAGCTGCAATAGAAGAACTTGGAAACRGAATTAGCTTAGCTGAACTATTGCTTGGTCCTAGGCAAGACTTACTGTTATTCACTGGTACAAGAAAAGTTTGTTGTCTAGGTCTGTGGAATATATGCCTATCATCTGCTCTTTTCCATTCTCCAGTCAACATTTGTCTGCAATTCAGCCTGCTGTATCCCACTACAGGAAGCTGAGTTTGGCAGCTACTGCTTTTATAGTACTGTCACTAGCATAACCTTGATCTTGGATAGGAAGATCTTGCAGTGACACRATCTAGCCATTACAGTGTTCTGACCTGCCGGTGCCCAGTTATGTAGCGCAACCAAAAACTGTCATATGTGAAAAGGCTTCTCGGCCTGCAAGGACTGCCATAGGTTTTGTCTGTATAGTAAATGTAAATACAAATATTACATATGAAAACTAGTGAGGACACAGAGTGTGGGCTTGACTAAGACCTTACCAATAGACTATTTGTTAAATCAGCTCTTTGGAATTCAAGCAAAGCGAAGTCTGTTGGTCTCATGGAAGGTCTGTCTATATAAAAGGTAACACAACTGCAGATCCAAAGAATGAGCATTTAATCTATGGACAGAAAATGGTTTCTTTCTTTAGTGTTTTTTTCTGGTTCAAAGCCTACATAAAGGGAATGCTTTTGAGGAACACGCATGTCGTAACAAGACTTGTTCCATATGGGTTTGCCAGCAAAGCAGCTCTAGGGCGTTGTATAAGCACCTGAAATACTTCATTAAAAACAAAACAAAAAAAAGTGACAGTATTATACAGGAGTAGTCATTAATCTGTCCCTGCTCTCCTTCTCTCTCTTGCTAGCACTACCTGGTCAACTGCAGTCACCTGGATCAGCTGTCTGTACAGTAACAGAAGCACAAGTGCCACTGTCAAGGCAGAGAAGGTGGCATCATTAAGGCAGCAGTGGCTAGCCCAGGTCCAGGAATAGCAGCTACCTCTCCTTGATGGCTTAGTTCATTATAAAACCCTAATCCCAGAGGGCACTGCCAGTGAACACTTGAGTGTGAAAGAATCGCTTGCTCAAGCTCACCTGTCATGCAAGAAGCTGCATTTGATTGCCTGCTGCAGCTCTCTAGTATTAATTTTAATAATTTAATAGAASAAATGCAACCTGCTTTTTCTGTCTGTGCACTCCTTCCACAAACCATTTTGCACCCTTTATTGTTTGAAAGACGTCAATCAAGATGTTAGGTTTTCCTTTAGAGGAAAGAAGGACAGAGAAAAGTTTTAATACTTCACTGAAGAGGGTTAACAGGTTCTAGGAGTGGTAGACAGCTGCAAAAGTGTTTGGAACCCCTGTATTAATGCATCTGTTCTTCTTCCTTTGAGGATATGAAGACAACACAGGGTGATATTTACGTTGTCAGATTAGGCTGTTAGTTCTCTTCCCTTCACCTTTGGGTCAGCAATTTAAGCTTGTACTTGAATTCCAGTGGTTCTAAGGCACGAGCATCAAGCTTTACTAGCACTATTAATCTTACCTGAGCATACGGCATCGATGACTAGATAGCCTTTTATAAGCATCCTTTAAATCAGTCACATTCCTGCTGCTCCAGAGTCTTTCCCCTACAGCACTTGCACGAGGCCTGTAAAAGCATACTGAGTTTTAGAGTATGTAAATGCTGTTACCAAGAATTGATTAAGGTCTTTCATACCGAATCTTATTTTTATAGTGGCTTATTATCAGCATCAGAAAAATAGTACTACTAACAAAGTGCTGKTGAATTAATTCGTGCTCACTGTATCTAACTTTAAGTATCTAAAGATAGGGAAGTTCATACCATAATCTTGGTGTGAGGTTGGTGGCATCCACAAATTCCCCCCACAGGCAGGCTTCTCCACCTATTACAAGCTTTTTTTGCTTTTCAGATCCTGTATTCAAGGCAGAAAATTAGAATTGTTATTTGCCCAGAAGATGGATATATGATAAATTTCATTTTTTGAGTACTTACTTAGAAGTATTGTTTTGTTGATGTTTACTTTATCAAAAAATACTTATCCTGAGCACTAACTTAATGTTTGGGTAGTCTTGTTACTGGATGTGGGAATTATCAGACTATTTGCCCAGAGAATCCAAGCTTTCTGCAAACTTTTCCTTTGTCTGGCAGAAAGAATTCTTATCTTTATCCTTCAAAGACATGCCTCAGCCTTTAAACATTTTTGATTGGAGATTTCAACCCTGGTTGTAACTGTTCATTTTATTACACATTGAGCATTCCTTGAAAAAGCTATGGAATTCAGCTGTTCTACCTAACCAGCATAGAGAGATATCTTACATAAAATGAAAGCTAAGAAAAGCAGGAGATATGTTTGTATCAGTTTTAGCCAGAAAACCTGGATTTTCCTGTAGGTAGAAATTTATTCCTTGAATTACTGAGTCAAACAAAACAAAAGCAACTTGCATCTCCTCCAGCTGGGAATAGATAGGACCATCAAAATCCCCTCCCCACCCCAGAGCTAATTTCTAATATGACCTAAACTTACTCAAAAAAAAAAATCAATATAAGCATTTTGGTATACTGTCTACCAACAGCCATTTTGCACATCCGTATCCCTAATGCATAAGGTACCTGACCACCCAGTCCAGCATCTTATCTCACAAACAAGCACTTGTGCTGATGCTCAAGAAAGGCATGTAACACTTTCTTTTGACAAGTGGAAAGTTGCAAATTTTCACACTTCTATGGGGCATTAAAGTCCTTTACATACAGTCCCTCTGTTCATACTTACAGCATGACATCTCTAAATAAAATTATCTTTTCCATTTACACCTTATTATGTACCAAAGACTTTTTAATGCACACAACAGGCACATAAAAATTAATTAACAAACCAGGGAAGTTAAGTGGTTCAGCAGTGTAGTATTTCTTCCAGTCCTGCCCATAACTAATGTAGTCTAAGTACCAGGGAGCTGCAAGGATAGCAGTGAAGCCTGCTCCTGTGACACTGCTTAGTTCTTGAACGTAGTTGTTTCCCATCCAGACTTCAACGACAGTGTCTGGTTTTAGCTAGAGAAGGGGGCAGAAAATTAACATGAAAGATAAGATGGATTTGTTATTACTAGGTAAAAGAATGATGAATTTCAAAACTGAGAGGTATACTTCTAAAGAGGAGCACTTCAGAAGCCTCCTTTGGCAGTTGTTTCTTCCAGAAACGGTCTCAAGCTAATTACCAATTTCTTGGTTTTAAACAGAGTTCATACTAGAGTGAAGCCCAGATCATATTAGAGACAGTTAATGCCTATACAGGGTTCTTGTATATACACAGTGATCTGTGAATAGCTCAGACTTCAAGCACATGGTATTACTGGTCCAGCTGCAGAATAATGTGAGAAATTTTAAAATGCAGAAATCCATAGAAACTTTCCTACTCTACTTCAATGTTCTGAAGTATGTTTAGAGTCTGTTTTCACCTTTATAAACCACTTCAACCCTGAAGTTCTCGTTCCACCTATTTTATCATGTTTGATRGATGGTGGTTTCAAGTTAGGCCCCACCCTTGGGAAGGCTTGTATTGTTCTGCTAAAGCCATCAGATATGCTTTAGTTCTTAAGATACTTAATAGTGTATTTTGGAAGCCTCCCACAATACTGTGCTGTAAAGGAAGAGTAGCTTGTTTCTTTCCCCATCTTACCTGTGCTTTATTATCAAACACTTCTTGCCAGACCATATATCCCTTGTTATAGGAAGAAACAACATCCAAAATCCTAGAATTTAGAAATCAGATCATGTTTGTGAATTTCCATGAGTTCAGTGCAGACACATGAAATGGCCTGTTTCCACCCTAAAACACACTAGGCCCTCCCCAGTGCTGTTTACTGGACCAAAAGAAGCCAGGGTTTTATGTTTCTGTTCCTCAGTGCTCTGCCTAGAAGAGGACTTCTCCCATGCCGATACAGTAACAAAAACTGAGGTTCAGAATTTAAGACATCAACTCCTAAAGGCAGCAAAATCTGTGTTATTTAAGAATGAGGAGAAAAATATATGGCTATTAAAACCTTGGACCTTTTTTTCCTCCACTCCATGAACTGACATTAGAGGAGGTACTTGGTTTAAGAAATGCCAGAGCGTGCTTAGAACTGGTCAACATTTGATTCTGTCCCACAGTTTAAAGACCTTTACATTCAGGATATAAAGAGGAAAAAGTGAGCATGAGAATTTATGAAACCAAACCAGCCTAACCTAAAACAGCTTTAGTATCTGAACACCAACAAAAAAGCTAGGCAGAAAGAAAAACTTGCAACTTACTTCTGAATGTAGTAAGATTCCAGTTTAGCATAGTCAATGCCAAATCCTTGCTTCTTCATGAACTCTCTCACTCCGGGGTTAGATTTCCTTAATAATAATAATAATAAACCAAGTCAAAAAGAACCACACTTCTTGTTTTAAAACAGACTTTCCAGCCAGTTTCACCTGTGCAGCAAGGGGCTGCTGACTGCAAAACACTAGCTGATGCCTTAGGCTTGCCCCCACCTGGAATGCATAACAGAGCAAAGACAGTAGGATACATGATTTACTTATTTGGTGTTTCATCCTGATTTGAAGCAAATCCAGGAGTCCTGGTTTTCTGGGAAAGCTGTTAGGAGTCCCTGTTTTGAAGCAGTTTCTGGCAGGCTGCCTCAAGCTCCTAAAAGCTTAGAGGTTCCTAGCTCCTCTGCAATTTAGGGGGAAGACTGCCTGCAGGCCTGGAAACTGAGCAGCCATAATACCAGGAGCTTTGTCGCACTGACATCAAGGCTTAAGCTTGGGAAAATGTCCCAAAAGCAAACCAACACTTTGTGATAAAGCATTTGTCAGAATTTATCTTTGTTTTTAAAAATTTAAGTTCTGAGTGTTCAGATCTGATATTTCAGAAGAATGTACAAATACTAACTAGATCAAATTAAATATTCATCTTATTAGATCAGATCAAAGTTCTGTATCATTAGTTACTCCAGCAGAGAAATTCCAAAATATTCAACATCCACAACCACTTGAAGAACTGTATTAATAGATGMCATTGCTTTTAATACAAGCACACAAGAGTCAGTACTGTAATTCTTAATGCTAGTAGATTTTCTGGAAGTCAGAACTCTATGGAAAGGATTGCTTTTCATTTATCCCACTGTATTTAAAATAGTAATTATCTTAGACAGTACTTTTCTTCCACACTGATTCTTTTTTCCTGCCAGGTTAGTTTTCATACGTAAGCACTTTAGATTACCTAAATGTTTGTGAAACTACTCATCAAAATGAAATTCTGCAGAATAACTAACTCCTACAATACTTGCTTGTTGAGAGTCACAGATGCTATGCTAATAAATTGTTATAGAAGTAGGAGTGGAAAAGATCTTTGGGCTAAGCAGGGAAAACTATCTCACCCAACTGAGTGCCATAATTGCTAGATTTAGGCAAGTTTAAAGAGGCACTAGACATTTATTCTTTGAACTGTCACCATACCAACAAGCGAAGCTCACTTCATCTCCTCCGAGGTGAATGTAGTCATCAGGAAATACACTGCTGATTTCTTTGAAGAATTTAGTCATGAAGTCGTAAGTCGTATTCAAAATGGGATTTACAGGTCCAAAGGCCCCACTTGGCTGCGTTCCACTGTAACAAGGGGTGAGGAGATCTTTTTGACCTAACAGAAACAATTAATATAGGATATTCAGTTCTGTGTTGTGCTAACTTTGCTACCAGGAAAACAGTTGCTCATATTACAATGGTTAATATTCATCACTTAAGTATTCATTTATTCTAGGTAAAATGAAATAGAGGCAAGGTGGAAAAAAACCCAACTTGCCCAAGGCTGAATGTACCCCTCTAAACAGAAATTAGGACTCCGGCTTTTAGATTTCTGATTTTAAAACACTAATTTATGAAACATGGCAGTACCTGAAAAACAACTCCTGGGTGACTACTTGAATGGCAAAGCTTTAACAGATGTAGGAAGTAAGCCAAATAGGCCTCCTGAGCACAGGCTCATTATCTTTTCTTTTTATTACCTTACTTCCTGCCTACTTATGTGCTGAAAAAGTATTTGGCTCAAGGTAGCTGCCCTACCCCAGTCTACTAGGAAATTATCTCTGCCCAAGAAAGGAAGGCTGGACAAAAATCAAAACCATTAGTTTTTGAGCCAGGCTATCTGAAGCAACATGAGACAGAATAACAAAATAGGAAAAGGTTTAAGTGTAGACTAGCGATTCCCAAGTTCTATTTACTTGGTAAAATGTGATTACAGCAGCAGCAGCTTCCCATAGCCAGACCCACTCTCTGTGGTCCCTGCTCCAAGCACACTCCCCAAAACAGGGTCCTAGTGGGACATTTGTTCTCTCACCCACCCTCCACTCTTGTCATCTCCAGTATCTTGAATTTGAATACAGGCAAAGCATAGCTAGAGCTCCCACATCATAGGCAAACCCAGGACTGGCTGCAGTGCATCATGTACAAAAAGCTATCATATAAGAAGCGATCAGGAACAGCAGATTTTAGGCTAGAGCACTAGATCTTGCTTATAGCACTAAATCTGAATGTAGGTCAGTCATCCACATGTTACTGGGCAAGGCAGTGGATTTTGTTAATGCCTTATGAGAGTAGAGACTACATCAGATGAAGGATTCAAGAGGAGTATTTAGCAAATATAGCTTTTGTATTGTTCCTTTCCTCCTCATTTAAAATTAGTGAGAAGGAGCCTGAAGCATCTTCTACCATTTTATAGCTACATTCCCACCAGCTGAGTGCAAGACTTATCCTGTGGCTAAAGCTACCAGGCACCAGAAAATCTTTACCAATTCCAGTTTAGCTAACAACATCATTTTAACTTCAGTGAAATAACAGTCTGTACATCTCTTTCCCTTCTGAGTTAAGGCAAAAGGATCCCCGGTCCTTGACTTTATGTAAAAAACCACCAATTTTAGGATTCAAGTGCTGCTTCCCTTCCCCCCCCCCCAATAACCTTCCCAAAGGAGAAATCTCTGCTCTGGAAAGAACAGTCACTACTTCTAGCCATTGCCTTATTACTCTAAATTCAAGAGGACTGGATGGTGTGATAATGATACATGTAGTCTAAGGCAGACAGAAGACTACYAGAAGACTGCCTTTGCACACACACATCCTGCAAAGGAAACAACTGCTCAGTTTCAGTTTCCTCCATTCACTTTAGTTCTTCCAACATGTAAAGGTCATGACCATCACTGATTCCTCCCCTTGCTTACTGCTTAGCAAGACCCCTTTATATCACTTCCAAGGAGCTTTTAACAAATCCAGTTGCTTTTATATAGCAATATTATGCTGTATCTTACTTAAATCACAATCTTTTAACTATTAATGCTTTCTTGGACATACCTTGTCCCCAAGACTGCGTGTGTCCTGGAGTATCAAACTCTGGGATAACTCTAATGCCTCTTAACCGGGCATACTCAATCACCAGATGGACATCAGTAGGAGTATAGATGTGGTTATAGGAATAAGCTCCCTGCGAAGTGTTCACATTTAGAGACAATTTACAAGATGTTATACCAGCAACTCACAGAACTGGGATTAAAGTGTTATAATATAGATGAGAGAGCAATTTTACAAATTGACCTTTTCTGGCTTATAACATGTACAACTACACTGATAGAACTTTTTGGTTGACTAATGAAAAAAAGAACCACCTTTTCACACTAAGATAAATCTGAGGAGATCTTTCTTTCTTCGTTATGTCTGGCTCTCAATCATTTACAAAAGCAAACAGGCTAGTTTTCCACTCCACCTTTGCATCAGTAATTCTGAAACAGAGGACCCTTGTTGCTACATGACRTACAAGACTAGTCAAAAAACTCAGCGAAGTCAGGAAAAAAATGGCTTCTTCATATGACATCTCTGCTTGTCAGTTTTGATACATCACCTAATTTGGCATCAGGGCACRTTTGTATTGCGGTGCCGAATTTGAGCATTATTCCACTCCCACACTGCAAACAAAACCATGACAAATGATCCACAGTTTGGTGGAACAGATGCTCACTAAAGACCAAAATTGCAGAAGAAAAGCATCCAAACACCTCATGATTAATAACATTTGTCTGGAAACTGTTTCCACAGCTGAGTTACTAAAAAAGCAAGTAAACAAGAAGCTTTCTAAAAGAAGGTTACTCTTGCAGAGGACATCTCCCTCTCCTCTCTACAGCCATTACTAAGAAAACTAGTCTGATTGCATCATCTGCCATCCACAATCTTTGATTTTTAAATTCTTCATGACATCTGCTTTAAGTGCTGCCTATATATTTTTCATATGAAGGTCAAATTCTAAAAAGTACTTTAAAATAGAATTGTAAGTCTTGTGCATAGGCTCAATCTGCTTAATTATTAGCGCTTTGATTTGGCTACTATTGTACTGTGATTGACCAAGAATCTCATGATAGTTTTCATTAATTAGAAAGATCTATTGTGAATCAAGAAAAGAGGTACATTACACTGCAATTGTTTTAGGAAACATCATCTTATGTTTGGACCTCTTACAGAAGTGTGCATTGTAAAATTAACTAGATCTCAGAAAGAGCAAAAATAGTACTGCAGTAGTTCTAAACCTACAGCCAATGAGAAATTCTCTTAGATTTCCTGCCACCACAATAAATGCAAGTGTTAAAAAAACAAAACAAAAAACTAGTGTTTACCACAAAAAGCTATTTRCACAGCATTACTGCTTGAAGGCCTGCAAACACTGAGGATCACTATCACATTTGAAYTGTAGTCAGCAAGGTCATTTACCATGCGTCCAAATATGGTCCAAGCAGACCCTCCAGCAGGATCTTAAGCATGGATTTGCTGGTACTTACTGGTCCTTCAGTACTGTTTCACAGTCAACCAAGGCAGGTGTTTATTCCACCATTTATAGTGCTCTCATGTCTTTTTTTTTTTTTTCCCTCCAATGAAATACATGCCAGAGTTCTGCCCTCCCACCCTGTTACAATGATATTTACTCACCTTGTTACTCAACTCAGGGAAATAAATACTCTGGTAAGGGAATGACTGATCATCTACTATATGCCAGTGGAGAACATTGAATTTATTAAAAGCCATTGCATCCTGTAATACACAATGAAACACAGTCTAGTTAAGCACTTCACTCCCATAGAGAAACCGTGCAAAAAAGGTGTTCTTGTCCTAGTACTAGCTGAAGATTTCCACTATTCCACTGTAACATCCTGCAGGCCTAAAGCAGCAACTTAAAAAAGCAAAAAACCCACAAAACTTGTGTACCATCCTTCATTCAATCCTTAAAGTTTACACCAAAATGCACCAACCTGTTTATATTAGTTTTTTTCCTCAGCTGTCTATTTGCTCCGCTTCTATCAACAAGCAGATCTGATCATGCTAAACTAGTGGCTAATGGCAAACTGTTGTAAGTTTTGATGAATCTTCTTCCACTTCAACAACATGTCTGAGTAATTCTCTATGTGCTATCAGCTGTTTCACTGATTATGGCTTTTCTGTCTAAATACTTTAGACTTCARAACTAAACAGCACGAGAGAGATTCCCACCAGTTGGTACATCCCTACGGTTAGTAACTTCTCCCAGAATTCATTTCAAATGCATAGAAAATAATTTATGCACTTCCCTCCCCTCCCCCAGAAGGCAGTGTTCCTCTTTTATTTTGAGTTAATACAGTGTCAATACTTCCCCTTTGTCCATTATACAAAATCAAGATAAATGTGTTAACATTTATTACAGAATCATGACTCAAACTGGGCAGTTAATTATGTATCCTAAGTTATACAAGGTTGTTTATAAAAAAAAAAAAAAAAAAAGAGTCAGAGTCAGTAGGCGTGGTCTGTGGTGAGAATGGAGGGAGGGAGTGTTCTCTACATCCTGACTAAGTTATCTACATAGTTACCAATTGCTTGCCACATATTTTTTTTCCTCTTTGAGCTGTTTTTAAAGAAGTAACAAAATCTCTTTATGTAACTCTTCCTTAATTCAAAGGAAGATTTATACTTTGTCCATTCTCCAAAATTGTCTCAYCTGCTTAGCTAGATGACAAGCAGTATTAAATTACCACTTATCTACATGTGCTTTAGCAAATACATCTTTCCATATGGAAAATAATACCTCCTGACCTTGTTTTCTGTGCCGCTATCCCAGACAGTGCCTGCCCTTACTGGAGCTACAGTACAGCAGTGAGACACAAACAGGAAATGTACTTAAACTGCTACTTCAAGCATCTAATTACCACATGTCAGTGAAGGAATTACTGCCGCTCTTTATTAGGTTAGGATTTAAGCAGACACAAAGGTAGAAGAAGTACACTTGCTCTTAAACCAGCAAAAGGGCATAAAACAGCTCTGGGGAAATATCAGAGCCACAGAAATAATTTAAGGGAAAAAAAATCTAGACAATCAACAGTTACAGATATACAAAAATGGTTAGGAACACAAGTCTCAAAAGTCAAGTTAGCCTTGGACAGATGTCTGCTCTTTTCTAAAAGAAGTAAATATTGACACAGGAACTACTTGAGCTGTTGGAGCATTCTCAGTTGTGCTTGCACAAGTACTACTTGCTGAGCAAGGACTGATTCTAAAGGTAAATACAAGTGGTCAAATACCCACAGAGGTGAAAGCCCCAACATAGCTCTAAGCACACAGTTCAAGAATGACCTCAAAAATAAAGGTGGTTTTACCTATGCTCCCTCCATGTTCATCTCAAGTCTGCTCTGAGTCCTGAAACATGGAAATATCTAAAAACATGGTTTCTCCTGGAAAAGCAGCAGAAACACACRACAGGAAATTGCATGTGTCCAATCCCCCTGCCCCCAAAAGGCTCCTCTATTTCATCCCACTAAAGAAGCCCTGTTACCAGGGTTTTAACAGGGAAAAGGGCATGGAAAGAACAAAACAACCCAAAACACAGTTCCGGGTGTTATAATCAAATTTATTGTCTTCCATTCAGTTCAAGGTGTGCTCTAAGTAAGCTCTTAAGAGAAAGCCTGTTTCCCCCAGCTTTTTCTTTTTTCCAGGGGCCTAGCAGCAAGGACCTGAAAGAAATCAGTAACTTCCAACAAACAGGTTGGAATCTCCACTCTCTACTTTGTTACTGAATTGTTCTTAGCAACCTAAGCTACATAAGAAAGGAACACCAAAGCCTGCTATAGAAACGACTGGAGTTTTCCTGTGATTATAGGAACTTAGTCTAGGACTTGTAGGGGCTCCCCAGTATTGCACAGTGACAGTTATTTGTCTCAGAATGTGCTTCCAAGAAATGCATGAGCTGGACTAGCTAACAGAAAATGCTGAAAATTCAAGGTGCCATAAATCCCAGTCTCCTTCACAGATTTACTAATGACTGAATCTGCCCACTCAGGATCTTCATTCCTCTCCAGTGCAGGCTGATCTCCATTCAGCAAAATTTACTCTGTCCTTTTAGAGGTCAGCCAGAGGAAGCAAGTTTTCCTTTCATATCAGCATCTATTATTGAGACTTCTGTTTGGAAAATTCAACAGCTAAAAGTCTTCATTATTAGCAATACAAAATCATCCACTTACCAGGTTTGTAAGRATAGATTTCAGGGGTAAATAATGCCTTGACGTATCAAGCAAAATTCCTCTATGAGCAAATCTTGGGAAGTCGTGGATCTCGGATGCATTGACAAGAAACTATGGGAGTGAGACTGAAAATTAGAATTCCCATTGTATGTTCATCATTATGAACAGGAAATACATTTACATTTCACTGTGTTAACAGTATTCTAAAAACATTTTCTGGAAAAACAGTCAATGAATCTAGCAGAAAATCTACTGCTTYTAGAAGAACACCTAATAAAGAATGTGGCTGACTGTGATCAGGTCTGTGTTTTTAGTTAATAGCTATACTCACACTTCCATAATCATCTTCATGAACCAACTGGCTGAAGGTTTCCAAACCTGAAAAAAATCCAAGAAATGGACTTGGAGCACAATCCAGTACTTGTCCTTAAAACTTCAATTTAAAAACAGGACCATAACTATTTATGGGCATTCACATAGCTAGAAAGAATGCTTTGTACTTAAGTTTCTTTCTCTTCACCACAATTTCCTTAGTTGCTCAAAGACCACACTTATTGAAGTACTGTGAGAAAGAACTYTATTAAATAATGTAGAAAGAGTACTAAATATTATCACCATTGCTCCAGCGTGCCAAATAAACCCTAGAATAGAATGGAAGGTAATGCATGTCTAATGTTGTCATGCATATATATTCCTGTAATTTCTGGAACTGGTGAAGCTTCTAATTTAGCATGAAAAAATAACTAGTTTAGATAACATTTGTCTTCCAAAAAGAACAGCAGACAAACTTCGTTATAGTCTTTTTGGTAACATGTTCAGTACATTCAGGTTTAGGTGCAGGCAGAGAAGAATTTGTCTACACGGCAGATCAGAGGGGTTTTTTTTAGCATCAAGGTTGGCTATCCAGACAGGAGTTGGATATTTCAGGTGCAGCAATAGTGCACTTACGGTGTGTCACTGGATCTGGGCTGCTGAGCAGCCGRACTGAGAGTGTGGCCAGTGCACATCTTGGCACCGTTCAGTCCACCTGCTCAAGTTTCCTTCTCATGAAGGACTGAATGAGAGCAAGGCCCAGGAATCAGCTCGTTCTTAGCCTATCACAGAGTTTGCATATGGCTAGAACAAATAGCTCTATATAAAAAGAATCATCTTACCTCTTAAAGCCCCCCATACCTCATCTGCTTTCAACACAGCCACAGGATCAGTTACGGTTAAATGATCTAAAGAAAAGAAGAAAAAGCTATCATTCAAAAGCACAGATTAAGAGACTCTTCAAGTCCAGATTCTCCCTTACCTTGTAGTATTTTTCAGTTCTAACCAACACTGTTTTTAATWGTAATACTGTGCAGCTATTTTTAATTTGCTTATGTGGTCCTGAAATACTGTGACCTACTAGGCTGAGAGTCAAAGTAATCAATAAAATGATAAAGCAAATATAGTGGTTAATAATGTCAGTGGTAAATATCACACATGGGCCAAAATTCCAGCCTAGTTTAGCCCATATGATTTAAAGCATATCAAATGTTATTTTTGCATTTCATACATAGGCAATGAGGACTGGGTAACTAAGCCAGACCTAACCACAAAAGTTTACTTGTCCTTTTACCTTCCTTTTATATACTTTGTGCTTACATATTTTTTAGAAATATAGCTTGTCAAGTAATATTATTTGGTGCTTATTATAAAGGTCTAATTACAGAAGGTAAAAAACCCTCAAAACTATCTGGTAAGTATGTTTAGCAGGGCAATATGGTAAAGGAGGAATAAAAGTAAATGATATCTGAAGGGATCTGTAATAATCGCCCTTAAGTTTGAAGAAGTTTCATTGACCACAAAGTGCTAAAAAAAAACCACAGCTCAAGTCATTCTGTTTTTCCATTTTAAATGGTTCAGTAAGTTTTAGTAAAGAAACAAGTATCTTTTAAATATGTCAGTTTAAAAATATCTCCTGATAGAAACAGTTTATTTAAACATTCAAGCAATAATAAACTGACCAGAGTCATGTATTTGAAACAAAGCAGGGGAAAAAAAATAGCAAGGAGTAAATTCCTGCATGATAATTTGTTGAATATACCTCAGTAAGAAACAATAGTTAGTTATAAATGATACATTATAAGTTATATTGACTGAACTACC
>NW_028186912.1:1964611-2004621 GCF_003343005.1 Rhea americana
AAAAAAAAGAAAAAAAGAAAAAAAAACATGATCTGACAGACTCTCTGTCAGAAGGGAATTAGCTTCAGTTAAAATCTGAAGTTCAGAAACCAGTTCAAAGTTCAGCTAGAAGTATGACTTAAGATTAAAGAGATCTTTTTCTAAGGATGTATATCTTGGATACCAAACACAACTGCCTAAGCTAATACAGGCCTAGAAGATTGTCTCAAGAAGAATTAAATGAATTGACTTCTCATTCTGTGTTAACTTACTGACATAATAAACACAATCACCCACTCATCTTTATTTAATGAATGAGACTTCTCTGGTAACTAGGACTTGATTTTAAGAGTATTTCTCCAATCTAGACTTTAGTCATGAAACTAAAGAAGCCCAGCAGAACATATTCTATATAATCAATATGTTTTTAAACCTTTTTTTCTCTCTCATAACTACTAACAGAATGAAAACATTTATAATACTACAAGAGGAATGACAAGAACTTCAGTGAACACTTTGTTTGTCTTGGGAAAAAAACAGAAATACCAAGTACATAAGCCAGTGTAGTACTTCACTTCAAATGTAGCTGTTTCAAGACAGAATGGATGAATAAGCAAAGCCAGATTCATTCAACAGTCATCACTGAAAGAAAGGATGATTTGACTATTTACASATCCAATCACCCATAATTAGATATAGTATAGCATTTTACCTGTGATACTTAATGATAGTTATTAGAAAGGATAGCAGCAGGTATATGCTATTTAAACTGAGGAAGTCATAGRCTGTGTTTCTAACCAACTCCATTTTTCACTGTGAGTAAAAATTCATTGTAAAAGCAAGAATTTGCCTCAGGTTGCCACTGCTGTGTTTTCAGGAGCTCCAGTGAGCCAGTTACTTCCCAGTCCTTTACAAATAGCTGATCACAAATGTGATTGGAAAACAAGCACTAATGATGAGAGGCCTATATGAACCGTGGAAGAGGCAAGGAAAAAAAAAAAAAAAAAAAAAAGACCTAATATAAACCATCACGTTTTCTGCTGCGAGCTCCCTTGGCACAATACTCACAGGCCTCGCTGGACGCTAGCTGCGGGTAGCCGTTGCAGCCGGGCTCCGGGGACGTGATCACGACCTGCAGCTGCGCTAACTCCGGCCTGGCAGCGAGCCCTTTTCGACCCCGCTGTCGCCACCGGGAGTACCCGAACATGTACTCGTAATACCTGCCGGGGAAGCACAGGCACTGCGGCGCTCTCAGCTGACTGCTCCCGCCGCCTCAGCCGCACGGGGCACTCCGGAGGTAGAGGCCGACCTCTCCCCCTCCACTGCCCCCTCCCCGGGCCGCCACCGGCAGCCTCGCCCCGGCCCCTGCGCGGCAGCCCGGGCGGCCGCCGGCCCTCACCTGCGGAAGGCGTCCTGCAGGAGGGCGCAGGCMGGCCCCGCCGAGGAGCCGGCCCCGTGCACTATCTGGAAGCGGTCTGGGGCCAGCTGGAGCTGGTGGGCGGATGCGCGGAGCGACTGCGGCAGCGGCCACAGCAAGTCCTCGGGGAAGGTGCCCGAGCCCGGGTCCCACTCGGCCAGCTCCAGCTCAGGCTCGGGCCCGCCCCGCGGGACGCCATGGCGAAGGCTGGTGCCCACCAGCACGGCGGAGACGAGGCACAACCCCACGAGGAGCCCCACTAGCCCCATGGCTCTGCCCATAGCACTACGGCCGCGGCAGGCAGCGCGGCACCGCCCCAGCGACCGCCCCGCCCCGCCCGCGCCATCACGGGACTGGCGTGGGCGGGCCACGGCTCGCTCCTCTCGGGGCCGCGCGCGAGGCCCCTCCTCAACCGCCTCGCGCGAGGGGCGCCGCCCAACGGCCGCGCGGGAGGCCCCTCCTCAACCGCCTCGCGCGAGGGGCCCCTCCTCAACCGCCGCGCGCGAGATCCTTCCTCAACCGCCGCGCGCGAGGGGCGCCGCACGACGGCCGCGCGCGAGGCCCCTCCCCAACCGCCGCGCGCGAGGGGCGCCGCACGACGGCCGCGCGGGAGGCCCCTCCTCAACCGCCTCGCGCGAGGGGCCCCTCCTCAACCGCCGCGCGCGAGATCCTTCCTCAACCGCCGCGCGCGAGGGGCGCCGCACGACGGCCGCGCGCGAGGCCCCTCCCCAACCGCCGCGCGGGAGGCCGCCCAACGGACACCTGCTGGCTGTCTGAGGCCGTTCAACGGTCAGTGCCCTTCAAGGGCCTCTCGTTAGTGGCCGGGCGCCCCTCAGCGCTAGACCCCGCTATTGCCTCCTGTCCTGTGGGGTCCGTGTCGTCTCTACTGGCCCCGTGCTTGTACATCTTCCTGGAGGAGCCAGCAGCCATCAGTCACGGTGCGTCGGCCGTTTGGCCTTTGCCTCCTGCCCTTCTAACTGGTGGCCCAATGCCGTGGCACTGCCCGTGGGCACGGAACCAGCAGCGGTCCCTCAGGGTGACTGCTGTGGCGGTGGCTGTCCTCCAGTGGGCACCCCGGGCGGTGGAGAAGGTCAGGCATGCTGTGGGTGGGCCACTAGCTCCTTGCGGCTTGGTGCGCTGCCTTGCAAGAGTTTGCYGCCTCTAGTGTTGTGGCTTATATCACAGACTCCTATTTGTAAAACTGATCAAAGAAGTATTTATGGAACATTGCTAGGTCAGAAATTGCTTTTGATCAATTTTTATGTAGAAAAGTCTTGACATTAAAAGCTTCCTTTTTAAAGGAAAATACAGAGTCATATGTATGAACAAAACAGTCTTAACAGAATTTTTCTCTTTTMTCTTGAAAAGGCTGTGTCTGCAGGTTGTATTATAAACTAATGTGAATAAACAAAAAGTCTGACTTGCAGTTAAGTGTTACARATTTTATGTAAACTAGGTATTTTGTCACTTCCCAAGGTAAATTTTTGAAAATTGATGTGTTCAGAAGCAAAACCAAATATTTGAAAGCTGGAAATTCCAATGGAAAGGCAATTCTGACTTTGAGCCATCTCTAATTAAACGGTCAATGAATTACACTGAAGTTTCATCACTGTTGCTTAGACTGATACACCAGTTACACCAGTTAAACTAAGAGAAGAGTTCATGCCTGCATGCTGTTATTGCAGAGGACCTAAGGATTCAGTCAGACACCACTGTCTCAGCTATGCTGTATATAGGAAGGGTTATCTGTAGTCTTGAATTTTAGTCCAGAAAGGCACTGCAAATAAACAAAAAAATCTCCATAATGAAGGCTACATTTATTTCCAAGAGCACAGATATCTTGCTGTTAGTTATTTTAAAAAATATTCTTACAGGGTACGTCATCCTCTTTTGCTATGTCACTGCAAATCTGAAGAAGAACATCTTTCTACTTACTATGTGTCAAGAACGCTCCCCTTGGAAAATGCTGAAGCTTAATCCATTTAGTGGAAAATTGTAGAGTGAGGTCCATCGGCATTTAAGAGGAGGTAAGTCCAAACTGCTACACACACACTGAAACTACAGCTTAAGGAAATGAATCACATAACATCCCAGATTTGTTGTTTGCTCTTGTCAGTTCATGCCATCAGCATGTGAATCCTTAAGCTGTTTAATGGAGGTTTATCCTTAGCAGAATGTTATTTACTCTTCCTCTATTGTAAGTAAAAAGCAATTATTATATAGCACTGAGCATGCATACAACACACAGTCACATTTTTAAACTCCCTCCCAGCATGCAGTGAGATCAGTGTAGATGGAGATGACAGTGTTGTCTTTTCTGGCTGTCTCCAAGGCCATTGCTATACATGTCTATTCAGGTAGTGGCAGAGGTTTTGGGTTGCTTGTTACACCTTTTCTGTGCCTGATGTGATTGTCTCTTGAGTTATGCTGGCTCAGCTGTTACGTCACCCACTTCTGTTCATGTTTTTAGGTATATTTAGAAAGTCTGGATTATTGTACATGTTTCTTTGGCACAACTGAGAGAAAAGTAAGCTGTGCAGGAAGTAGAGGGTAAGGATGAGTATCTGAAAGTTGGTAGAGGCAGTAGGATTTGGTTTGTCTGGATGTGCTGAGGGTTTTTTGGTTTTAGTTCTGCTTTCTGTGGTTGTAGCTTCAGTAGAGCAAGGATGTTTTATAGCAGTTAGGTAGATGTCTTTATTATTCTCACTCTTCAAACAAGCTGTTCAGTGCACAGAAAACTAGTGAAGCTACTTTTGCATTTTTTTTTCTTCTCTGGGTGGATTTTCTGGTATTTAAGAAAGATAGCAAGCAGTCTTTCTTTGGGTAAGTTTACAGGCCATGAACAGGCCATGAATATGGCCTTTGTTTTACTCAGTTGTCTACTTTGATGAAGCTTGTAGGAACTTAATATTTCTGAGGCAGCTACCTCTCTGGCAATTTTGCTTGAAATTGGCCACTGGAGTGTAAAAGTTATTGGCTGAAACAGTGGAGTAGACAGACATGAATGTGCTGTCCTCATTTCCTGAGAAAACCTGGCTAAAAAGTCCTGTAGTGTTTTGAATAACTGTAAGCAATCTGGGTTTGCCTATGCATTATTAGATGCTATGAAGTGCTGTAATATACTCTAGTTTTATATTACATCTAATGATTGGTTTTAAACTTACAGAGAAGAAATAGAGAGGTGTAAAACTGAAGAGTACTTGATTGCAGGCTGTAGTCTTCCAGTAGGTTGTATGGCAGCTGACTGCCTCTTCAGAGGCATGTTGATTTTTCCTGAGGTTTCCACTGAGCATAGCAAACTGTGGCTGTGAAGAAACTGCAGGGCTAGGGCTGTCGGGTGTTATTTTAAGCACATGCACAAGGAGTTGAATGAAAAGACAGCAGTGCAATTCAAGACAACAAGCTATTAAAAGAGGTTTAGAGGATTCAGGGAATATATTAAGGAGAAACTTAACATCAGTAAAGAAACTGGATTAGTACTGCAGAGATATGAAATGGAGTGTGAGGTTAGACAGTAACAAGTTGATGAGTGCCTGTGCTTTTCCTCTGCACTTCGTTGGCAGAGAAAGAGCTGAAAGATTAAATGGACCCAAACACGTACAGCTGTGTGTGTCATTCCTTAAAGACAGGTAACAAAGCAGTCAGAAAGTATGATGTCCATGACATAAATCAGTTGTCAATGTGAATAATCATCCTTTAAATCAATTAGTCCCCTAAACAAAGCCTTCAAAAAAACTTCAAAAGAGTWCAGGGAAAACAGCCATACATATTATTTAAGGTAAGGAAATGGAAGACTACCTGGCTGGACAGCATGTTTTTGTTGCCTTGTCTCCTAGGGTCCTCATGTCTCCCCAGCAAGATTCCTTCCATTTCCGTCTCCCCAAATAACTTGTAACACATACAGTATGTCCCATGTGCTTCCTCTGCAGCACTATCACAAACCCTGCTCTCAGTGATAGTAACACATCCATGCAGGGGCGGAACAAGTTATTTCTTATGTTCTTAGGGGAAGGCAGGACATCAGTGGAAGGTATTTGATGTAGTGTATAATTATTTCCTATTAGTCTGTGGCAGGGATCTGAGAGATAAGGGCTTCCTTAGTGGAAGTTACTAATCAAAAATGTAAATGGCAAGTTAGTCTGAAGAATACACACAGTTAGATTTAATTCTTGAATATTTTTTTGTCTTCTCTGAAATCAGTAGTTGTTTCTAACTTGCTTTTTTTTTTGGGGAGCCATATATGGATACTGGTAGTGAAGGAGAGAGGCAAGAGGAGATGCAGTAGAGAGAATAAATATGGCTAAAACGGGAGTCTGAGAAAGAAGGAAACCTTTGCTGTTATTTGTGGAAATAATGGGGCCACAACAGTTGGGAACAGTGGTGGAGAGAACACCTCAGCTGAAACATTTCAACATCATTTGTACAGTGAGGCTTTGACAATGGGAATAAATTTCAGGTAAGAGCTGCATGTTATTTTAGGTACTCATTATAGCTGGTTAAAGAAATAGCACAATTAACTGGGAGGGAGTTTTTCTGTTTTGTTTGTTTTCTTTTTAAAATATATAGGTAGACATATATTGGAGCTGTTTAAGTGATAACTAAGACCAACTTTAATGGCAATAGAGATGGTTATGCTTCTAGAGAGTACTACTATTAGCCAATGTTGTAGCTGAAGTGTCTGTGAAGTATTTCTAACTTTGCCTCTAATTCGTAGGGTAGTCTAGGGAAACAGGATGTTTCTCAAAGATTGCTTAGCTCTAGTATCAGCTCAGAGTGCAGGATGTGGAAAGCTGTCTTGAGACCTCTTTATCCTTAATCTATTTCATGTTGTACTTCTGAGAGGTAACATTTTGATTATTGTTCAAAGGCGTCTCTTTATTGATTTTTGCTTGGATTGTAACCTGTTTAGAACAGGAAACAGGCTCTTATCTACACCTGTAAAGTCTTACATATTTTTACAGGTTATATGTATCTATTAAAAAGGTGCTGGAAGTACTACTTTGTTTCTGTGGAAATTTTAAAAACTGCAAAGAAAAATCAATATTGATTTAAGGAATTTGCATACCCTTTTCCATCAGAGATGACTTTTGAATTCTCTAAAGTTAAAATTAAGTATTAGAGTTAGAATATAGCTCTTTCTTCTGGGAAGTCCCAAAAAGGGAAACAGTGGCTGAAATAATAATAATAATAATAAAACCTTTACATGAATGGTATGAATGTAGCTAGGCTTGACTTCTACAGTAGAATTGTACAGATTCCTTCCACACATGCATATTTTTTGTTAAAAAAGAAAGAGATTCCAACTTTAAGGAATCTTATAGGTTCCTCTTCCTAACCATAATGGCAGAATAATGCTGGATAGAAATACCTGTTATAGGAGGAAGCAGTAAAGGTGTTTGCAAGTTACTGGATCTGGCTCTCAGTGCTTTCAGTTCTGCTGTGGCTGTAGCAGTCATTTCAAGGTGACTAGACTCCTCTTATTGGTGTTTCCAGGTGTGCAGAGGGATTTACCATATGGTGTTTGCTCCCCTTCTTACTTGAGAAGTAAGTCAGTATTTCCGCTCTGCCTCCTTGTTATTATCACTGAGTAATATTTTGTAGCCACTGTGGTCTGGTCAACATATGGGAATTCACTGCCTGGTAAACAAGGATGTGAATTGACAACATGTTGAGAATTGCACTTTGACTCTTGAAGACAGTTTTAGGGTATGTTAAGGGCCTGTTCACTAATTTTTTGAAATAAATTATTAAAGTTAGCAGGAAGTATAACTTTCCCATTATTTGGAAATCAGATGATATTTTATTTGATGTTTTTCCAAGTTAAGCTAAATTTCTAAACTAACTCAAACTGAGTTGATTTGTTGAATTCTGAGTAAGTGTTTTGAGTGATTGTAAGCCATTCAGCTGTTCCACTACATGAGTTAGTTATTAGGGCTTGTCTGCAAAGGATAGCACCTTTATTTGCAATAGCTACTCTGTCCTGAAATGGCAGCCAGCTGAAGTGCTTGCCTACAATGAGGTGTTGTGGCAAAGTGAGGTAGGATCATAATTTCATAGTACAAGGAGCTGCTTGCATTAACTCCCTACAGGGAGTGCTTGTAATATGCTGTAAAGTTTCTGCAGTTTGAGAATTGAATAAACTTTTAGCRTAGAGTCACTTGCTGCAGTGTAATTTCCTCACCTAATTTACAGACAGTCTTCTGTATGGCAATCATATGACCAGGTTTTGCTGGACATATCTTCTCTTTTCTCCTGGAAACTTTGTACAGATGGATTTTAAGGACATTTTTAAAATCAGAGGTATCCAGGCATCTGTAAGATCTAAAAGGCTGAAAACCTCCAAAAGCCTGGAAATCCTGTGTCATCACAGAGTGCACGAGCTATGGGCTTAGGCCTAGCTGACTTCACGTATRTTTGTTGGCTAGATAGAATCTCAAAATGGAAGAAGATTATATATGAGCTGTGTGTGATCTATACACTGAGAATGCTGGTACTTATGCTGACTGAGTGATTAGGAATGAGAACTAACCAAAACAGGATGCTTAACTGATGTAACTTGAAGAAAACTCACAGGCCAAACAGCTTCAATAATAGCAAGGATAGTTTGTGAATATATGCACATGCCAGAAGCATGATTAGCATATGTAAGTATGTGAACCACCTACAAGCCAAGTTGTTGACACAGCATATATAATATACATATGTTGTTTTATAAAGGGAATTGTGGTTTAGCTGTTAGCTTTACTGTATATTACTGTCAGGGTAGTGCTTCAATGTTTGCTATATTTGAATACAAGAAAATCTGAAGATTGTTCTGGTACTGAGTCAAGTCTACTGAGTATTTAAGTCCCTAGAAGGTGTGAAAGACAGATGTTGGGAGAAAGAGCATTACCAGATGCAGGAACATTTTAGTTTACTGTCCTTTTGGCTGATTATAAGAGACCTCATGGTTTTTCTTGACCTTGTCTTTTTGCTTCACAGCTGTCTGGGAATCCTGAGGTCTGGAATGGCACTAACTTCAGGTTTGGGAATTTCAGACTGATGGAGTCAGCTGTTTTATTGTTCTGATGGAGAATTACTGCTGCCAGACAGATCACTCCAGTGTGTGTAGTTTCATTAGCCCTGGTCCTTTGGTCTGCAGTGATCACAGTGAGATATTAGAGGGTGAAGAAGGCAGAAGTAAGTCAGAGATCTTGTTGAGTCTGTCACTTAGCAGTGATGTGTGCCTTGTTTCCTGCTGCTTTCTCAGATGACTGGCCATCACCACTCACACAGTTTGGCAAGCTAGGGTGAGGTAGGGTTGTGCTGGATTAGAAAGGGCAGTCAGCAAACAGGTTGCYATTTTGAGCACAGAGGAATAAGGACTGTTCAAACAGGAGGAGAATTCCTTACCCTTCTAGGACCCTCTATCTAGAGATGCCCAGGTCTTTTACTACTGCAGCCCAAACATTCAAGCACTTCTGTCCTTCTATTAAACAAAATTAATCTTAAAAACAGCTTGTTCTCCATGGCTGGATGTCATCTCTAAGCATGTGAAGGAAAATAAGGTGATCAGGAGTAGCCAGCATGGATTTACCAGGAGGAAATCATACTTAACCAATCTGATAGCTTTCTGTGATGGAATGACTGGCTGGGTTCATGAGGGGAGAGTGGTGTCTACCTTTACTTCAGCAAGGCTTTCAACACTGTGTCCCATAACTTCCTCATAGGTAAGCTCAGGAAGCATAGGTTAGATGAATGGGCAGTGAGGTAGATTGAGAACTGGCTGACGGGCAGAACTCTGAGGGTTGTCATCAGTGGGGCGGAGTCTAATTGGAGGCCTGTAGTTAGTGGTGTCCGCCAGGGCTCAGTGCTGGGGCCAGTCTTGTTCAACTAGTTCATCAGTGACCTGTATGAAGGAACAGAGTGCCTCCTCASCAAGTTTGCTGATGATACAAAACTGACAGGAGTGGCTGATACACCAGAAGGCTGTGCTGCCATTCAGAGAGAGCTGGACAAGCTGCAGAGTTAGGCCGAGAGGAACCTYGTGAAGTTCAACAAAGGCAAGTGCAGRGTCCTGCACCTAGGGAGGAATAACCCTATGCACAAGTTGATGGTTGACCTGCTGGAAAGCAGCTTTGCAGAGAAGGATGTGGGAGTCCTGGTGGACTTGGAGGGTACAAGAGGGTGCCAGACTCTTCTCAGTGGTACCCACTGACAGTGCAAGAGGCAGTGGGCACAAACTGAAACACAGGAAGTTCTGTCTGAATATGAGGAAAAGCTTCTTTCCTGTGAGGGTAACAGAGCACTGGAATACGTTGCCCCGAGAGGTTGTAGAGTCTCCTTCTCTGGAGATATTCAAAACCTGGCTGGACATGATCATGTGCAGTGTGCTCTAGGTGACCCTGCTTGAGCAGGGAAGTTGGACTAGATGATCTCCAGAGGTCCCTTCCAATCTCAGYCGTTCTGTAGTTCTGTGATTCTGTGACTGTTTTCTGGGCAGGCTCCTTCACAATTCTGTAATACAGTCTCCAGCCTCATACCTCTTTCTATAACTCCTGACTTCCTACATATACATTCCCTCAATCATGAAGCTCTGAGATCTTAGAAGATCATCTAGTGCAAGGCTTCTAACCATGTTAGAGCCTATTTGTATGTGTAGAGGGGTGCAGCTCAGATGGGAAGAGGGGACTCAGAGAAAATTACTAGKTTGTCCCTGCAAGATGTCTTTGGTAACAGTGCAAGAAAATCATTTCCTCAAAAGTGGTCTGATGTTTCTCATTCAGGGCATCCTGCCTCTTTGCTGCTTTTTGGGGAAGATGAAATCCAGGGTTCCAGCATAGTTCTGGCTGACAGCGTAACAAGCAGCACAGCACGTAGGCCAGGTGTTGAGTTTGCTGCTGAGATGAGCTGTCTCCTAGACTGTGAGTGTGGAAATGGACAAAACCTGTGTGCACAACAGCAGTTAGTCAAAAAGGTGACATCTGGCTTCCAAGATTCCAAGATAGCAGAGCACATCCACATAAGCAGAGTGGTGAATCAGGCAAAGATGCACTATAGAAAGGCACTTGGTCAACTGCTAATGTATTATGAAGCAAAGGCACAACCACACAAACCACTGTTTAATTGCTTTGAAGATAAATTACTCTTGATTAGAGCATGTCATTCGCTTATCTGTTACATCACTGTAAGAAATTGGGTTTTGTAGACACAGATCCTTCCACATCACTTGGTATGTACTATACTAAAATGCTTGTGCATGCAAACTCTAAGATGTTTTCTGGGGAAGTGCCTTGTCAACAGTGAATATGAATGTGATAGAATAASTGAAATGGCTGAGAAGCACACTTAGCAGGTTCCACATGGCATCCAGGGCATAGAGCTCTTGCAAGTTATATATGTTGGAAGACTGCTTTAATAATCAGAGTATGGGATTTTTTTTTATTAGAATTAACACTGTTACTGGGAAAGATGGCAAATGTTTTTCTTCCCTACTGAAGCTTTGTCTTCAGCAGCAGGTGGTGCTGTGCTCTCATTAAATCAGCATTGGGCACTCATTCCTGAGAACCATACCCTGAAAGTGGCACTACAGCATGATGGAAATAGCAATTAGTCTCATCTGCATCTTTTGCTAGTTGACTAGGAACTGCTCCTGGATTCCATGTGCATGGTTTCCTTGTGGAGTTCCTCTATGCTCTGTGTGTATATGGCAAAATAAAAACATGTATATGACAAAATAAATACTACTGCATTTTGTCAGTGTGCAGATCCGTGCAAATYGGATGCCTAGTTCGTGATTACTTGTATTATTAGAAGTAACACTCAGACTTAGTAATTACAGATGGTTGGGTACTAGTTAATTGTGTAATTGTTGCAGCTTCTGAAATGAGCAAAATTCAACAYGTTAGAGTAAGCTCATACTCTAACATTTAAAATTAAAAGAATTTTCTCATAAAAAAAAAAGATAAAACAGCTACATTTACAGAGGAAAGAAACAAAATTATTTCTTAGGCTTTGGATGGATCTTTGTTCCTGTCGCCCTTTGCAGTATTGCTGAAAATRTTAAACATTAACTTGAATTCAATTGCCAGGGCCTTGGAAAAGTTCTGATCTTTCTCCTAAATTACTGTATATTTTGTCCCAGTGAAAACACACACATGGATATACACTGGTTTCTAGTAGAGTGCCAGTTCTTTAGGGAGGGTTATGCAGGCATGTGCAGCAGATATGGTCTCCTGTGATGAAATGTCCAGTTTGTGGACAATACTAAATTAGGGGAGTGGCTGACCAGCATAAAGATAGAGCTTCATTTCAGAGGGACTTTGAGAAACTTGAGGACTGTACTAACAGAAGTCTCATGAACTTCGATGAGAAATATGCCTGGGATGGAATAACTGTGCATCCGTGCAGGTTGGTAACTCCTTTTGTGCAGTATTGGAACAAGTTATCTAGAAAGGCCTTAGTATCTCTGTCCATGGAGGTTTCAAGGCTTGGCTAGACGAAACTGCGGCAGACCTGATGTAGTGGTAGTGTTAGTATGCTTTGAGCAGAGGAAAGGACTGGAGATCTCCAGAAGTGCCTTCCTGTCAATGCTCTATGACAAATGCTGCTGTAACTGAGAACCAGCTGTAATAGATCTATGTTATACACTACAGTTAAATTGAATATATGTACTGATGAAAGAGGTAAGTGTATGTGATATCAAAGTCATTAGGCCCAGTACTTTAATGATACTACCTTCTATCCTCCTCTGATACCTTTCACTAGGTCTAGCTGCTCTGTACCACCTTGCCATGCTGTGTCTCTTCCTTCTGCCCTGCACCCAACTATGCTCTTACAGCTGGGAAGAGAGAGACCTTGCAGCTCTGTTTTGACCTCAGTGCGCTGGGGTAGGTAGATGTGAGAAGGGCTGACCTGGCGATGGAGCAGAGCTATAGTTACGTTTATGTGGTCCTGGAAGGGAAGTAGATGTTGTAGGGAGAGGAGATGAAAAGATAGTCTTGTGTCACTCTATGCTCCAGAAAAGCAGAAATGACTGCATACAGCATAGTCTGTTATGAAGAAAGTAATCTAAACCCTTGTTTAGCAATGTCAAATACAGACCCCTTAATATAGAATGGAGTGGATGGTGGGGGGGGGGATATGGAGAAAGGAGGTGTGAATTAGGCTCCTTAGGCTCATTTCATTTTTATCAGAAACTTTGATTACAGAAGAGACATGCTTTATGGAGCAGTAAAGAAACCAGTGGAAACAAACTTTTCCACTGCTCCTTATAAAATGAAATCAGAACCTGTGTTAGGATTACAGCATATGTATGCAAACAGGACTCAGAGTACATTCAAAGCAGACATTTTTTCTAGTCCTGAAAAAAATCAAAGATGAATGGATATCTTTTTCTTTTTTTTTTTGGTGGGTTTTCGTGAGAACTGCAAAAGGAATAACCTATGTTTTAGACAATAATATGGGTAACAGTATATTGAAAAATCCCCAGAGAGGCAAACTTTGAGGATACTATTTTGTCCAAGAGAATGAAAAGTGTTATTAAAAATGATAGAGTTTTGCAGTGAGAGCTTGCAGATGCTTGCAATAAAAATTGATAGGAGGACACAGGTGAATGCATTACTGTAAAGATTGTGAGGATGAGGCCAATTTCACCTGCTATATAATTTACAGCTGTTCCACTTTAGCTTGTGGTTGTTCCATCTTTGTGACTTGATCCRTATATTTTTGGCTAGCACATCATAACTGGAGAGCTGTATCTCCTTTGCAAAGTATTTAGAGACTTCTTTACAAAAACACTATTATTAGTGTTTATAGTCCACGTGGTTTTTGCTCAGAAAATCCATTTTGAACATAAAGGTGCAAGTCTTGCAATGTTTGTAACAAGATGCTCGTTCTGAATTCTTAAAATTATATGTTCATATAGCTGTAGTCACAGTCAAGTTTAATTTCTTTCTGTTAGATACTGTACAGATATATTTTAAGTGACAGATTTGATTCCTAGAGGTGAYAGAATGTTCAGCAGCATAGAGGGGCTGAATTATTGTTTTTACTTTTAGCAGGAACCACAAGAGTCTCCACATGAATTTAACTAGTTCTTTTTTTGGATGATCCACACACATACACACACACACCAAGATGCAATGTCTTTTTCTTGGTGTTGTTTGTACACAAGATAGTCCTGCCTGCCCTGTCCCCATTGAGCAATCCATTGTATAACCAATCAGACATGCTCTGTGCCCAGATTGCTTTCCATTTACTATTAAAGAACAAAAGAGTTGGAAAGAGATAGAGGAGAAAATCATGCAAGAGTGATCGGGCCTATACTGTGYAACTTACATTCTGTAATTCTAGATCTCATGGTCTTGTAATCAACTCTACACTAAACCTAAGGCTAGCTGAAATGCTGGTCAATAATGCAGTCTCTAGGGCTTCCCTTAGAAAAGAGCGCTAGTGGCTGCAGTGGGAGGAGCYTTAAGCTGAGGAGCAGGGTGTGTTATTGCTGATTGTCTTAAACTTATCTCTGGAGAACTACATGGACTAACAATCATATTTCTCATGGACAAGATGCTAAGTGTTTTCCTCTTTTTGATTCTAGTCATAGAATCTAATTTCAGATCCTGTTCAGAGTTAGGTTCATGTTATGTTTTAGATAAATACAAGCAATGGGGTCATGGTATTCATAGGTCTAGATTAAAATTAAGATCCTAGCTATAATCTGTTTCGATAAACAATTTGGAAATGTGTGCTAAGCTTTTAGTGGGCATAGTCTAAACCTGTTTTTAACATTGATGTTTAGTAAATCTGAAGAGAGATAGTGAAATGAATCATGTAATTGAGAGGATTAGAATTACAGATTGTAGCCTCCGGGTTTCTCTAGGACACTGTTAGGAATGTCTCCTCCTATATTACCATTGAGGTTCCTTTTTAAAAGGCTGCACTCCTGCTCAGAGTTTAGTAAAAAAAACYATGGCGTGAGGGGTAGTAGGTAATTTGAATAAGCACCCACAATGAATTGAGGAAAGGAGCTTTTTGATTTCCAGTGACTATATAGGAAATACTGCAGTGCAGAAAAGAGTCAGAAGTTGTTGTAATTTAGAAACTGAAGTTATGAGATTAAGTAGTGATGCCATTTTGAATAGACTCTCAAAGTAAATTTAGTATAGTTGTCTTAAGTTTTTTTTTTTTCTGTGACAAAATCAGAAATGTCACACTGATATTCTAATGAGAATGCACTAAATTCAGTGTACTTTCATTTGGTAGTCTTCAAATCTCTGCATAGCATATGCTTCACTTAACCAAATCCTTTGTTTAATCAAATGTACTTTAATCACTAGGAAAAAACAAATGAATACTGTCTGACACTTATATTAGTGTCTACTTTCTAATGACATTCTTAAAATTGCTTCATCATTTTTACATTGTTATGCCCAACCTAAACCTTAGACCTGTCTTCTGACATCTTGGCAAAGTACCATTTTTATGGCGTCGTGAAGCTTTTCCTTTCCTTTGTGCACTTACCTACTACATGCCTTTTCATCTCCTCCTCTCCTTAATATTGTGCATTTTTACACAACATTCCCAGATCTTACTATTACATTAGAAACCTCACTCTTGTGACTGACCCAGACAAGCTCTTCAGATGGTATGTGGCTCCTTGAAAACTGTCAATTTCATTTCAAATAATGTTTGGAAACATATTTCTGTTTCTTGAGGAGAAAAGATTGAGAAAAGATTAAGGGAGAAAAAAAGSACAACCCAATTTGAAATTGGGGGAATTAAAGGGGATTAGTTTTCAATATCTGAATCTTTTGCCAGCTGCTCAGTAAGTTTTTGGAACTGATTATAGTTACCAGTACCTTTTGTACTAATGGTTTCCATTTCATTTCCATTAATTGCTTGATCTGTTTTTCGTAAATATTACCTGCAATTATGTGTCATTTACTGCTGGAAGAATAAGTGCATATTTAAAATGCGGTTTCATGAAATTTTAGTCTGAAATTAAATTTTTAAGTGCATCTCTTTCGACATGATAGCACTGATGATTCAGTCACATGACTTACCAGTTGTATCACAGACATTTCCTGTAGCTTAACTTGCTTTCCCTATCCCTTGCCCTTTTGAAATAAATGGACTTCTAGCAGCAGTTTTGACAATACTTTTGTCTACAAGTAATAAAACATCTGGAAATTAGACTAGATGGATAAAACAGTTCCATGTAATAATATGTATCTGGCATTCATACAACCTCTGTATAATGCATGTTTTTTATGGACCAGATGTGGTATTTATGTGTTATGAGGAACAGAGGCATGTTCAGTCATGCTTTTTATTGCATTTAAATGCAAGGTATATTTTAATAACTCTCAAAGGGAATTGTGTACTATTGATTAGAAACTGTCAGTGTGTAAGACATAAACCTGAAAAAGCAAATGAATCTGTCAGAAAATTGTAGGTATAATTTAAGTTGACATTAAGCTGTATACTTATTGTGAGCTGGCTTCAAAAAAAGAGAGGAAAAAGTCAACTAATAAATTTCTACTTATTCCTCCAATGAAGGTGATCTATGAATCCTTTGATCTAAGAGTTGTTTATTTCTTCTCTAGGACTGTGTTCTGTTAYATTTACAGGTCTATGAAATAATTATTCTTTTATGTTTATTCTTCAGCCTTTCACATTTTCTCATTAAGAAATGGCTTTGGCATAGAAGCCACCTGCACAGTTTCCATTTTTAGTCTTGCATGGCATTTTCAAGTAATGTGAATTTAAGATATATGGGGTGAAGAAAAGATTCCACTGAACTCTTGTCTACCTTGTTTCTGCCATTGCTATTTACCAAGCAGACTTCAAAAATATGCAGCTGAGCTATTCTAATGTTAAGCCTGTTTACACCTTTTCTTCATCTAAGGTTTTTACTATTTTCAGCCTGAATCATCGCTGTTTTTGTAGGAAAGGCACATGTGACTTTGTTTACTGTTTAGCATTCCCATTTCTGTTGGGCCCATGAGGTTCTGGCTACATGGGATGTTCCAACCGTCTTGTGCATTTGCTGTGATCCTTCTGTTTCATGTCCTCTTCCTTGATCATTAGCTGTAAAGGAGCTCTCAATGTCAAGTCTCTCTTATAGCTTTTTTAGTTGTTGTTTTTTACTCTGCAGTGTCCCCATAAATAACAAATCTTCTGCCTATGTATTTCCAAATATATGTTATAGGCTATTTCAAAGCAAGTGTGTTGAGGCTAGGCTTGACAGGTGTCGGTACCAGAATACCACTGCAGTTCTTCCAGTGCATCCGCTTTCTCTTAATAACTTTCATTGAAGAGGGGGAAGACCCTGCAGGGTTGCTGGCTTGACAGGTATGAAATCTTTTYTAAACTTTGCAAGAAGGTCCCAATTAATACAAAAATTTGCTCAATTAACTTCTGTGGTAGTGAAGGCCAGAAATCTTGAAGCCATTCTTGAGACTGAATTGATTTCTCCACCCCCCCTGCCTCCCCTGCAGTTTCCTGGTGTGTCACTGGTCTCTCACAATCTCTTTGAAACTGCCAGCCTTTTCCCTTGCTTCAGCTCTGGCTCTGCTGAAATTTTCATTCATACTTGAATCATTTCCTGTCTCAACTGTTTCAGGTCCTTCTTTTATAGTTCTTCTAAATCCCTGYAGTCTTAACTTCAGGAGGCTCAGAGTGCTGTGTTTAGATTACTTTTTCCTCTATAGTCTCCATCCATCCCTCCAGCCGGGCATCTCTGTATTCAGGTTTGGTCTCTGAATTACGGTTCAGTGCTAGGCTTCTGCTTTTCAGAACTCTCCCTGGATTTGTGTCTCTTTAAATAGTCATCTTATGTTCATCCTTCTCTTCTGATTTTGAGGTTGTAATGATCAGAGTGGTTCCTTCTGTAATGACAAGTAAGGCAAAAGAAAACTCTGACTTAGACAAAAAGGCCTGAGGTTCAAGTCTGAGATTCAAGCAGCACCTCTGCTAACCCCTTAACTGTAGTAATAAGCAAACAGTCGCATATGGCTTACATAATCCATAGCCCTGAGAGAGATGGGGTCAGACATTAGTTACGTCTCAGTATTAATGTATTRTCTGGATATGCGGGACAACATAAAGTGGTCCAGCAGTCCATGAGAAAAGTAAAATTCATTCTAAGCCAAAAAAGCGCTCTGAAAGCCCAAACCTTGACCATTTTCTGTGGGGATAAATGAGAAATGTTGCCTCCCTGTTTTCAAGTAGACTCAACCTACATGTGCCTGGCATCTTTATTGACCAGGGTGCAAGGCATAGAGCAGGCATAGCAGGAAACCCATGTGGTTGAACAGGGACCATCTGGCTGAGCTCAAATACAAAAAGGAAGTGTATCAGTAGTGGCTCACTACAAAGGAGAAATATTGGAGGAGCATTACCTGGGAATGCAAGGATGAAATAAACAACATCAAAGTTTGACTGGTGTTGAAGCACGTGAGGCATATGAAGGGCAATGAGAAGGGCTTCCRCAGGTATGCTGACAGCAAAAGGAAGACCAAAATATGGACCGTCTGCTGAACCGGGCTGGTGCCGGGGTTGCCAGGGGACAGCAGATTCAAACTGAGACAGCAGTGTGCTCTTGCAGTGATGAGGGCCAACCTCATTCTAGGCTGCGTTAGCAAGAGTGTTATCTGTGGATTGACAGAAGTGATTATTCTCTGTTCTTGGAGATTTTCAATATTTGCCTGGAGAAGGCCCTGAACAACCTGATTTAACTTCAAAGCTAACTCTACTTTGAGCAAGARGTTGAACTGGAGACCTCCAGAGAGCCCTTCCAGCCTATATCCTATGATTTTGACATAACAAAGAAGAAGTCAGAGAAGCTTTGTTCAGATGAGAAATCTCAGCTCTCAAAGTGAGCTTAATCAGTCCATGGAAAGTGCAGAGTATATTCTATACAATTTATGGAGCTTATTAAAAATGTGATGTATATAGGAAAGGCTTTAACTTCAAAAAATCTGAATTTTCTATGTATTCATAAAATGATTAATGCTTAATCAGTGTGGTTCTTAATACTCTGCCCCCTCCAATCCCCCTGATATTTATTATCAATATTTCATTTATTATGTTAGTTTCATTTAAAAGTATAATGTGGAATCTGAGAGTTATGATCTGAAAGTTATGACTATGAAGAGGCTCAGAAATAGATTTAAGTAAACACTGAGCTACCACAGTAGAAATAAAAGGCATTTGTGAACAGTATTGTTCACTATACAAAGTGAGACCTGTTGAAAATAATTTCAAGATTTATWGTGAAATATTTTGGAGAAAAGCTTTTTTTAAGTGATAAAGAAAACCTTACAAAATATCAGGTTTCAAATAAAATACAATACATTTAAAGTGAACTGTGGGTTTTAAGAGCTATGGGATGGTTTTGATTGCAGTTGAACAGTTAGATTTTCTTTGTATGACCCCAGCAACAGATGTTGCTTTCTGTTTTGGCAGTTGGTAATCGCTTTTGTTTAGTGATCTCTAAAGCTTGTGTATTGTATTTGTAGTTTAATTTGTCAGCAGAAGTGGTCAGGTCATGATATTTAATAACGCCTGCTTTTTCTGATCATTATTTACTCATATTACCTGTGTAAATGTACTTCATATTACAGCTAAGAATAAATAGTGTCAAAAATAGGCTGTACTCATCTATAATGCCTGTTATTATTCATTTTCAATGCTATACTTGGCCTGCTGAAGAGTGCTCACAAAGCCAGCTTCATTTATGTCAGTTCACGACTGTGTAAATGGGGAATATGCAGACAAATTGGACCTAATGCTTAGAACTGCTGTATCTCTGTCTGTTTTAATAGTACAAAATAGCTTTAAAGCAATGCCCTGAATGGAGACCTGTGCTGGCCTCCTTTAATGTTTCTGAAGCAACACGTGTACTGCCATTTTTCTGCTTTCCCTTCCTAAGGGCTCTTGACACTGTGGAAAGAAGCCCCATGATGGGGKTTTTTTTGCCTTGACTGTAGCTGGAACTGGAGAAAGGGATATAAAGGGATGAAGAAAATTAGTTTAAAGCCATGCTATCCATTGCTTTCAGTTCTGCTAAGAGCTTTTCTGCCAAGGTGCCAGTATTTTCAAGAGATTGCCTAATATGAGCAGCCATATATTTTGCTCTATGTGGATTTAATAATTTTTTTAAATAATCAGACAAAAAGACACAGTAAAAAATACCTCCGGGAAATGAGTCTGAAGTGATAAWTACACATTTTTATAAAGCCTAGGTTCATTTTTCTATGAAAAATAGGTCTGGATTTTTTTATTATTGTATGTTTTCTTGACATGTCATAGTTGTACAGAATAATATAACATGGAGTTTATAGAGTTCTGGTTTACAAGCTTTGCTATTCAGAAGGAAATAGGAGAAGAATTAGCTCCTGAAACAGAGAAAATGWCTGAAAATAGGCTTGCAAACAGGGACTTGATGCTACATATATTTGATGGCATAATGTTTTAGTGTATCAGTTCAGAAGTCATGGTTTGAAGTCAAGTTGCTTTGAATTGTCTCCAACAAAAGAAACATGTAAAAAATTTGGTGGTTTGCTGAAGGCATTTGATTCTGTTGCCGGCAAAGGCAATGGATAACTTGTCTCTACTTTGCTGAAAGCCTGATTGGATGCCTAATAAAATTACTGTGTAATACAGTGTGATTGGCAGTTCCCGCTTAGGARGCCAAGGAATAAAATAGCAGAGGCGTCGACATTCACTGGCAAAGCTGCCATTGACTTCACAGGAGCTGGGATTTAGTTTTAAATGAATAATGTTTAGAAAATGCACTCCCAAAACTTAAGTTAATCTGTTCATTCAGATTAAGGTAGGGTGGACAACGATGCCTKCAGGCATTAACAGGTCAGACCTATTTTTCAAATGGTCATGGATTCTAGTGAAATAAGTGGAGCTGCAGTGAGTGGATCAGATAGGGGGTGTGGTACCAAAACCTATCAGGGTGGAATCTGTGCAATCCTTCCAAAAGTCAGTCCATTAACAGGGTGTGACTGAGTGTATTTTGGCTATGCATTTGGCACGCTCCCTTCTCTGCTGCTCTTTTTACGTTTTTGGACAAATACTGCTAAGCTAGGAGGGCAGGTGAGAGAAATGCATGTTATTAATAGTTCAGACATGGTTTGAATGCATCATCCTAAGATCGAAGCAGACAAGAATGTGCAAAGACAGATAAATATATGCAGAGAATAAGAAATGAGAAGGGAAAGAGCACCATTTTCATGAGTCCTTTAAGAATGTGTTTATTTATAAATAATAATTGTGTCATAAGTAATTATAATGAGGAGGGTTGCGTCTAAGGAGAGAAGGAGTATAGTTAGTTTTTCATCTGTGAACTTTGGTAATATAAATGCATGCCTAGTTTATTAAACATGCCTGATTGCATAATTCCATAATAAGTTCTGTGAAGCAAAAGTATATCTGTGGTCTTCTACCTACTGTCTTCAACAGAGCCAGGATTCACTCAATACCTTTTGAGATGTCTGATGTTTGTTCATGGCAAGTGATTGCCTTAACAATGAGGTTTATGGTCATGTTGCGGGAGGCAGTGCTTTCCCTTGCCTGGTGCCATGTGTTTGTCTCCCAGCTATAGCCATGAGAGAGTGTTTGTGTCCCACCCAGCATGCAGAAGCACTGTCTTGAGGCAGGCATCTGTCACCTTACTGCAAGGGGCAGGGAGAAGAGCAGGGAAAGATAGCTAAAACTCAACCCAGATTTAAGGACTGTGTTTTAAATGTATTTTCAGTTCTGTGGTGAGGTGTATTAGCATGAAAAAGCTAAACCACATCTTATTACTTAATGCATGTTTCAAAACTTCAACACACTGATGTCATATGATGGGAATTACGAAGTAGGAACTCTAGCAAAATTTAAAACTGTTTCAGTCTTGGACAACAGAGCTCTCCTGCAGAAACACATCTTCACTAGATCTGCTCTGAGAAGCAATATAAAATCTTATTTTTCACATTGTTTTTATTGGTTTTATAAGAACTATATAGAAACTGATGCATCAATAGCAAGGAAGAATTCAAATTCTGTCTGTGTTTTTTTTTTTTTTTTCCTTTTCTTCTTTTTGTCTGACCATGCTCCAGGCAAATCAGTGGTGTCTGGTGAAACCACTTTTGATTTTTGTGAGATATTTCATACCTCAAAGATTTCTTGCCATTTACCATATTGAAATCTCAATGATCCCTAGCAGAAGAAAAGCTATTTGAAATATATTTAAGTAGAAGAGAAACAGAAGATCCATCCAAGGTATCTTAGTCATAGGCRCTCAAGTAATCCTGTAGTCAAATTATAGAATTCTGTTTGTATGTGCACGTAGCTTTCATCTGCATGAAAAACTGACAGTTGTATTAACAGTTTTTGAGGCTTTCACATATGTGCAGTGTTCAAATGAACAATGAATATTTAAAATATGCTTGAGAAATTTTTGAAGCCAGATGTCCAGATCTGATAAGTTTTCATATAACTGATAATCTAAGGTATTTCCATAAATTTCATTTTTATGTTTCTAGCTGAGAAAATGAGAGTAAACACTGCACATGCACAAACACAAGTGCTGGCTGGACTTATGTGTACCATTGTAGGTGTATTGGCATTTTACACAAACTATTGAGCACTTAGAGATATCTTCTTATCTTAATGAACTGAACATCTTGGTGAACTGATATTTTTGAACTACAAACTCCATTTATGCGAGCCTGACAACTGCTATTTGAGGAGTGCTGCTCACTCTGATTTTGCCTACCCAATCTGATTATTGCAATATGAAAAACTCTCCAGTATGCTTTTTTTTGTCCAGAATACTCACAATTTATACAGTTAATTGCTATTAACAATGAATTTCAAAGACATCTAGAGAATTTATCAGTGAACATCTTCTAATCATTTAGCCGTTGTAAGATAAGGTTGCTTCCACAACTGAGTTTGCATTATTCCTTTAAGGAAAATCCAGTGTTTCTTCCAATCAATTATTTAGGTSGTGAGTCACCAAGCTTTGTTATTCTATTTGAGCAAAATTTGAAGTTTACATACAGATGAAAGCAGAATCTGAAAAGGAAATTGCCTGTTAGGAAAAACAGTACATACATTTCTTTAAGAAAGCCCAAGTGATCAGTTAGCTATCTTCCAGCTATGCACTTCAAATTCTTCCTAATTTAAAGTATTACCTCTTTTACATCTTAACACATGACCTATTACAAAAGACAGAAGCTGTCTTCTTTATTTCCAAACTACTGTCTTTTCTTTAAGCCAAAATATACATACTACATGCCAAARAGCTCCTTCTTCAGGTAGGAAACATGTTCAGACATGTCCTGGGGGTTGGGAAAATTGCCAGAAAATATTTAGCTCAAATAAAGCATCAACAGTTTCATTTTTGCTATTTTCAACAGCAATCAGATCTCTAATTAAACTTCATTAGCGTAAAATAAAGCAGAGTTTTGAAGATGCAATCAATAATCAGACTAAATGCCACACTGACTATATTAAGAAAGTTTTGAGATCTTGCCCACACAACACATTCTTCCAAGTTTGAGTCCTTGGATTTAATTTGGGCTTAGCTAAGTCATTCAAATTAATCCTTAGAGCAGAGAGGTAACATGCTTTTTTGAAATGAAATTAATTTAAGCAATCTGTTTTCCCCTTACTGTTGAGCATGAAACTTGTGAAGTTTGACTATTATGATGTGAAATTGCTTCATTCATAAACTAGTTAACTTTTTTTGAAAAAAAGTTTTGCTGGAAATTTAGGTGCAGTGAATTCATCTTCTACAAAGGCTTGCTCAAAAAAAAGGAAAGAAAAAAAGAAAAAAGAAAAAAAATTCCAACTGGTACTGTGAAGGATTAAACCTCACAAAGAACCTATAAATGTCTGTTATAATACACAGGCTCTGTGGCAGGATCCAATTCACTGGTTTCCTTTGTGCACAAGAACAATAAAGCCTCAAATAAATGCTTTGAGAGAGTACATAAACAAGTCTTTTAAAAACCAAGGAAATRTGTCCTTTTAAGTCCTTCTCATTGAACAGAGGTGGGTTGATGAGGATACTGAGGCTACTTGTGCCTATAAGAATGCCTGGGAAACAACCCCTGCTGTAGGCAACATGTTCAAAAGTTAGATCTAAACCACAGAAATACCAACTCCATAGGACACATTTCACTCTGTTAAAATGTGTAGAATCAGATTGCGTAGTCCTTGCAATCATCAGGCTTCACGGAGTAAGACTAGGTAACTGAGACTGTGTTTTAACCTTCTCATGTTCTGCCAAGAGCCTTCAAAAGTGTTCCTTTCTTAAGTGTTCTTAAGTATCTGTAAAAATACTATTTAAGAACATCYAAAATTAATGTGGCCTCAAAACTACTAATAAGGCTGTTCCAGATGTTTGTGGCAAATTGTTCAGCAGGAAAATTAATAAAGTCATACTTAAACAGACAAACTTGCTTTAAAATACTTGTCTGGATCCGTCCTAAACCTATAAAAATCTGTCTTCCTAAAGCAGTGGTCCCCAGCAAAACATGTTAAGCTTCCTCTTGCTCTTTTCATCAAACTTTTAAAATTGGAAACAATATAAAATTTACAGTTTACTGTGATTCTGTGGATCACTTCCCATGACCTCACAGTCAGTGACTCTAAGTTTTTAGTCTCTTAAGATGTGTGTGAATGATAATGGAAATTGCAACTGCAGGAAACATGTTGTCCCTCTCTTTAATCTGTCTRTAGTGGATGATTGTAGCAGTGAGAAAAAGATTTTTGTGTGGGTGAGCAACCTGGACTTACACCCAGGGTCCTGATAGACCTGTACCTGAATACCCATAGGGACAGATTAGCTGAACGTCCTTCAAATACTGAAAAATAGAAAGAGCAAAAAAAATTTTTTTTTTTGTTTTCTCTCTTTCTCTCTTATGCTTACTTTTATGTCCCTGAGCAAATTTGAAGTTTTCTCCTAAGCATGTGACATGGTCAGGGCATTTCAGCTCCTATGCATTGCCTTCTTTTTCATGGTACCTGTCCATGTGATGCTTGACTCTTCACCATGCCTAAAGAGGTGAACAGCTAGTTAGTTCCCTTTTGACTTAAGGGGAAAATAACATGTAAATGATGGGAACCGTGTAACAAGTCCCCAAGCTAAAATGTAATATTTTTTTGAGACAGACATGTATGTGTTTTCAGACTAGTGTGACTCAAAGTTGTACCACCAAAAAAGTGTATGTATTCCCATTTCATATAAAAAGTGCATTCTTGTACTTAAAGTACTGCCACTTATGAATGCAGGAATAACTACTTAGATGTGTACTCCTCTCTTTGCAAAGCCACAGTTATTTGTTTGCATAAGTATTTTTTGTCTTTTTGGTTTCGGTACTAACATTGTCAAATGTGGAGATAAGTAAAACATCTCCATTCTTCAGGGCTCTACCTGGATGACACACTGCCCTCTATTTGAATTATCTAGTTCCTTCTTTAACATGACCCCAAAACATGACCAATAATRTAAGGTACAGCCTCATTCTTGGAGGCTAATCAATGTCGGTGGGTTCCATACTTAGGTCTGTAGGCACTGGAAGAGGTCACAGAGAACTGGCCTATGGTCCCTGCAGAACTGGAAAATGTGAGGAGCTCACAAGTCCCTATGTTAGGTTTTTGTTACAGCATGGAGGCTTTTCAGTGCAGAGTGGAATAACTTGAAATGAGAAGCCAGCTCAGCTGTCACCACTGGGGGCCACTGCTACTTAGGAAGAGAGAAGACAAAGAGAAGCTGCTGCAAGGACTGGAGTYTCCACCCAGAAAGAAACAAGTAGCTGCCCTTGTGTGAGTCACTGCTCAGAAAAGGGCTWGAAAAGAAGTCTCTTGAGAACTAACAAGTGAAAGAGATGCTGAGACTCTTTTGCCGAGTTTCCTTGTAAGTGATGGCAAAAGCAGCATCAGCCACTCACAGTGGTAGCTCTCAGTCCTGTGCTGGGCCTCTCTGGGCTGGGCTATCTCTGAGAAGTAGCTTGCATACTAGCAATGATWGGTTAATCATACTCAGTCAAAAATGGTTCATTGTCACTGTTGTCTCAGTTGATCAGGTGTGATGTTTCTTGCTAGGAGAGGGTCCAGGCAATAAAGAGTAGGCAAAAAATAGAGAGAAAGTCGGGTAGCAGAGACTTGGGGGGCGGGGTGTGGGGGGGTAACTAGAAAGCAAGAGGAGCTGCAAAATGCTAAGATTGATGGGGAAGATTATATACTAGGCAAAGTGGTGAACTTTTCTTCATAGTCTGAGGCAGATAAATTTTCTCTTAGTACTGTTCTTTTGTGTAAACAGATACTACTGGAATAGTGCAAAACTGTGAAATATTGACTGGATGCAATAGTAAGGTTTTTCCCAAGGGTTTCCCCTAAGGATTAAGAAACTTTAGGTGAAAATCTTTCTCACTCTGAACATTATTCACATCCATAACATTATTCTAAAGGCAGAATGACCCGTTTTAAAATCTTTTGTACAAAATATGTTCAGCCTTAGATAGAAAYCAAGACCCAGTCTTTCTTCTGTCTTACATGTTACATGGCATAACTCAACTGACTTCAGATTGGGCTAATGATGATACACTTTACAAGTGACAAGAAAATCATATGTCACACCACTGTCAAACTGATGCAATATAAATGTTCCAGGGAGGAGTATTTACATGTCGTAGACAGCAAAATTAGGCCCTTAGAGCCTAGTGCCAATTTTTAGACAGCAGCAGATTTTCTGGGTTTGGTCTGAGTTGCAAAGCCATGCAGGAATGATATCTAAGGGCCAATCTATCTGAATATAATCCTTTAGAAAGATAAACATATATAGAAAAGGAGAACAGAGCAAAGAACAATTTTTCTCCCTTACTCAGCGGGCAAAGCATTGTAATTGTTGCTAAGGTCTGTATGTTGACCTCCTGTCAAATAGTTACATATCTCTCTGGCAATAAACAAGCATTGTATCACATTGTGCTGTATCAACYGAAATCTCTATTTCTAGGGCAAACTGGAGAAGCCCATCACAGGAAAATGATAAGAAAAGCAGGTGTGGGTCACTGAGGGGTGTTTCTGACCTCATCCCCTGGGAGATCTCTGGCTCTTGTACTGCTATTGTACAGTGTTAATTAGATCATTCTAATTAATTCATTCGAAGTGTAAATTAGGAAGGAATGAAGATAAATTGCACTAATACTTTTAACCCCACGCTGTTTATTTAGCAGTTGAACAAAATAATGTGGTTAAAAGAGTCTAACAAGGCAAAAGCCCAAGACACAGCTGTTAAATAGCATTAAAAATGAGATCTCAGCCTGTGCTGCAGGCACATACGGCTTGTTTGCATTTAAAAGGGTTGCCARGATAGCTGTACTGGCAAACCCTGATAGTGTAGATGCAGCTGATACTGACAAAAAACAAAAAATGTATTTCAGTTTCCTGAGGGAAATAGCCTATACTGGTAAATGGATTATTCTGCTGAAACAGTTCTGTCTGTATTAGAACTCCTGCTGRTGTCACTAGGGGAGTTAGAAAGATGTATTAACTACATAGATATGCCTGTACCACTTTTAAGTGTCAATGAATCCGTATTACGAAATTCGCTCACTCAAAGATCCAAGRACTTGTCTCAACACAGAAGCCAGAACAATTTAAATAAATTGTGAGGTGAAACTAATTTAGTTAAAACAGCAGTGCTTCTATGCATAGGAAGCTGGATTTGAGTTGAACAAAGAAGTTATTGCTACTCCAATTGTTTTAGAATCAAATGTGTCACTAAAAATTCCTAAGACTAAAACAGAAAATATTTTGGGTTTTATATGTCTTCTTTTTTTAAGGCCACACTACCATTCCATATAGTCATTCTGCAAGTCATTTCTTCATTAAAATAATAATAATAAAAAAAACTAAGAGATTATCAACTTCACGTGATTCCAGAAGCTTGGCCTTTGAGAATAGTGCCGATTATCTTGTGATTTGTGATAAAATCATGATATTTAGCAACACTTCAAAGATCCCATCTATCCTGTTATACAAATGGTAGGAGAAACATGTTTAAACTAGTTCAGTGGGCATGTTAAACTATGTCCTGGGACAGGCTAGGCCAATTTTKTTTCCAGCAGTGTCAAAATACAGATCAGCCCATCTACAAAACTGGCTTAACCGGAACTATGTTTAAATGTGACCTGACAGAGTTCTTAGACCAACATAAATGAGGCCAAAGATTTGCTTTGGACTGGATTATAATGCAGTTAATTCATTAAGCGTCCCTTCTGAGCTAGCTGAGCAAACGTTGTTACTTTAAAACTTGGATTATTAGCTTGTTTTAAGCTATGCTTATCATCAGATGAACCTAGTTTTAACCACTGGGCAGAAAGAAGCAGAGGCACTATTGATGCTCTTTGTGTGAGTGCATCACCTCATCATTTTCAGAGAAGCGCTGTTGTGTTTTGTAAACATTCTCAGGTGTGGATTTACAGAGAGAGGACTATGGGGTTATATTTTGTTCTCTTTTTCCTCCCAGCCATAGCACTGTCTCACACAGTGCATATGCACAGAGTGCACATGCACGCGGAAGGGTCTGTCTGGCTGTGTAGTTGTCTCTCCAACAGATGATGGCTGGCTGCATAGTTGTCTCCCTAACAGATGATATGTTGCTTCATCCAATCATTCTGCCCTGATTAACTTTAACAGGTCCTTTATTTTATGGAGGACAAGGAAGATCAGTACTTCATCTGGTCACTCCTATAGGATTATTAGTTTGTTCTATTCAAGTAGAATGCTGCCCACATCTGAGTGCGCTGTGGGCAGCCTTGTAAGCCTTGTGTGTTGTCCTCCCTTCAGACCTCATTTTTCACTGACTGTTCCTCACGACTGTGAGCAAAATCAGTCTTACACTTCAGATATTGTCTCAGAGCAATGGGTTAGGTAACATTATTCTGWCAGTTCTGTTTTTCAGTGATGGTGAGTCTTCTGCCTGTTTGAAGGGAGGGGAACAAATCTGACAGTGTAGGGAGTGATGAGTCCCTGTGTTTCTGGTCAGTCTCATAGGATTATAAAATCTGATTTTCTGACACAGAATTATGGAGAATTCATGACAGTGGAATGAACTCTAAGGGGTAGGGCTTTGGTGAAATCTGCAGGTTTTGTTGGRAAAAGTGGGAGAGGACAGGGTGGAAGGGTTTTATGGGAAATAGTATGATGACAAACTCAGAGTCATAATATGGATAATCCTGTGTGCTACAGAGGTCAAACACGGACAGTCTAATGCAAAATCCACTAGAGCTACATGACTCAAGTCAGTACTGGATTAGACCCATGTTGTCTGTGAATATCCTTTGCGTAAGGCTGTTTACAATTTCCAAGAGCTTCTCACACCTAAACAGCTTTGAAATATACTTTATTACATACAGATGTGCAACGTCTTCAGCCCTTGGAATCTGCAATACTTAATGTCATAATCAAACAATATTGTAAAAAGCAAAAATCTATRTAACAAATTACTCTTTCATCTGCTCCATGTTTAACTATGCTCTCCATGCTTACATATTTCCTCCAGCTCTTTGGAATTTCAGATGTGTCCTGCTATACATGGGGCATGTACTTGTCTGCAGTCTCTAGAGTCCAGCAACAGGAATACAAGTAACTATCTACATTTTAGTGAATTGTGTACAGGGCTTTTTCTATCAGGAGAAAGTTAGGTGGTATTTCATTAGGAGAAATGAATGAATTCTCTGAACTCTCATAGACAGCTATAAGTTTCCTGTCAGTGRAAGTAAAATAAGTATTCTTATCTTCCTTGGAGCTTTTTTAGACTGATACCATTGCTTTCAAAATTAACAATATGCACAATGTATAGTGTGGTATGCTGTACTATTCTTGTAGAGAGCTGCATAATGCCATTATGTAAATACTCTTGTTATATCTAGAAGATGTTTGTTTTTGAAATCGGCCTTTTGCACAAGTGCGCTTTTCTCATACTTTGTTAATTGGGCAGTAATTAAAGCCAGGCTTAACGTTGTGCCGCTGCAGTACTCCAGTACGCAGCTCTGGTGCGGTAGCTCTGCGAAGGCCTCACGAGAGCGCAGTGGAGCTCCGTGCCGCTGCTGGCTGCGCCCCGCGGGCGCTGAGCGGGCTCAGCAGCGGCGGCCGTGTTCGCTGCCCCGGGCCGGCAGGAGCTCGCCGAGCGGGCGAGGGGCAGGCAGCCTTCTGGCTCGGCAGCCGCCCGGCAAGCCCCGGCGTTGCAGCACCCCGCGCGGAGCGACGCACACCGCGCGGAGCGGTTTGCACGAGGTTAAAACCTGACACCCCACCACACCCCTCGCCGCTGTGCAATTATTTCTGTGCTTGCACAGCGGAGCGCACCCTTCGCTCCCGCGTTCACTTCTAGCGCCCCGGGTGCTTGCAGCCCGTGACGCGCAGAACAACCGCCTCGTCCCGCAGAGGACACGTCCTTTCGGCCCCTCGGGCGGCTGCGAGCCGGCGGCAGTGCTTGCCTTACGGCCGCGCTGCGTAGCGGGCGAACGCGCCGCGGGGTTCTGCGCGCGATGCTGCCCGCGTGCGCTAGTGCGCTGCGGCCCGCGGAGCCACGGGGCGAGCGCGCCGCCTCGGCCTGGCCCACGGCGCTGTGGGAGAGGGCTTTCTGCAGCCCGCGCCGGGAGCGGCGGCGGGGCGGTGCGGAGGCGCCTTTGCACCTTTCCTCGCCCCGGCCGGCCTGTACTCCAGTGACAGCGCTCCCCGCAGCGCAGCGCAGCGCAGCGCAGCGCTCCCTCCTCGTCCCTCCCCCGTCTGTCACTCACTGCTTTGCATAAACTCCCCCCGCCCCCCAGCCCATATACCCCTTCCCCGCGCCGCGGCAGGACAGAGCGGCGGCCAGGAGGTCCTAGCGGCAGCCGGCCCCTTCCTTCCCCTTCCCCGGCGCGGCCCGCCTCCCGCCAGCGGCACCACCTCCGCCCCGGCGCCGCGCGGCTCTCGGCAGCGCAGTCTGCCCGAGCGGCTCTCCCGGGGCCGCCGAGCCGCGCCGAGCCGAGCCGGCAGCCGCGCTGCCTTCCCATGCGCGGCGCTGCGCCGCCCGCGGAGGCACAGGGGCGTCCGCGCTTAGCCGGGAGCTTCAGCTGTAAGTCGGTGCCCGCCGACCTGTTGCAGTGCGGGCGCGGCAGGGAGGCGGGTGAGCGGTGCGGAGCCCGGCGGGAAGGCCGCGGTCAGGCGCGGTGCCCCACTCGCTCGCCGAGCGCACGGCCGGAGCCGGGCTGCGGAGGCAGCAGGGTTGCTGCGCGCTGGCGGCGGCGCTGCTTGCTCTGTCGCTAAGTCTACGCCTGCGGGGCGTCGCGGCCGGCTGCTGAAGGGCTCCTCCGGCTGGAGCCGAGGTGCCCTGCCGGGCCCGGGCACAGCTACAGCCCGTCCCTCCGCGGAACGGCGCTCGCTCTGCCCCTCCGGGCAGCGGCGGGGGTAGGTAGCTGCACTAGCTGCTCGGTATCGCCGGTATGCGGCTGCCCGCGGGAAGCACCAGCTCGCCTCTTCCGTGGGAGCGCGGGGCGGCCGGGCGCGGCGGGGCCGAGGCAGGGCGTGGACGTGACCGAGCGCCTCGCTGCTCCCGCTCTGCCTGCGCTGCTGCCCGCCCGTCTCTGCCGCGGAAAGTTTCGCACGTGGTTATTGCTCTACACGGAAAAACAAATGTATTTTAATTGACCATACTGTGTCTTCACCAGGTTGGGAAGAGACCCAGAAAGTTTTTTTTCAAGACACTGGGAACTGCTCGGGCATTATGATATACTGAATTAGAGGGAATTTAGGGTTCGGTTTCTTTGTCTGCTTGCGGTGAGCAATAATGCAGGAGCTGCCTGCTTTGCTTTCCATCTCACAGCAGGTCCCAGGAAATAGCTGAGCCTGTGCTGCAGGAGTGTGGGTAGGATCCGTGTTTGACTCTGCAAAAATTACAGTCTTGCTGCAGATTTAGCAACAGAAAGCCATGTCGGGTAAATAAACGGGATATTTAGAAAACAGATTTCCTTTCATTCAGCAGTTTCACTGATTATAAATGGGAGGGGGAAAAAAGAGCAAGTCTCATGTAATTACCAAGTCCTGTTAAAATGAATCTACAGCATGGATGTGCTGGTAATTTGAAAACGCTTATTTTTTTGGTTTGATTTAGGCAGAGACCTACATGCTGCAGAGCTGTTAAGAAGTAGGGCAGGAGGCTGTTGTTTAGTCTTAAGTAGTGTTTACTACTGGGCTGCTGTGACAAGTAGCCTGTTGAAGTATAATTATAAATTAAAGTCTTGGTTCAACCTCTGCTCCTAGATAAAATCTGAATCTGTAATTTACTGACCGCTTCTTGTCTTTTACATACAAATATTGTTATTTCTAAGGAAAAAATGCCTGAAGGGAGTTGACTCATTTTATTTGAGATGAACATTTGCTCACTGACTGTAAATTACCTCTGCTAAAGTATTTGAGGCTTGCATACTTTCCAACACCAAATAGAGAAATCGTAGATGTCATTCATACGTTTTAATATTCTTGTAAGATTCTGGACTGAGCGAATTGCCAGAAACTGCAAAAGAGCATGTTCACAGGAACACTGCTTGTTAGTAAATTACGGTAATTGCTTTTAAGGTTGTTTAACTATATTCCATGTGTGAAGTAATCTTAACAACCACAGAGGAGAGGAAGAAGATATGTACAGATATGTATCTTTGTTCTGTTTGGGGAAATACGTTAGCTTATCTTAAATGTGAATTGGCATGCCTTGAATACTTTGCAATAGAGAACATTGTGATGATGCAGACGCGGTTCTTAGAACAATTCAAGACCGGCATATATGAAATCTGCAAGCATTTTATAAGAAATGACATTGCTTACTGAAAGACCAAGTCTTCTGTTTAAGTGAGGTGAAACCAAGTGCTTTGTTCAGTGGCTGCTTGAGAGTGGGTCTTATCAATTTTTACAGCAGTGTTTGTTGTTATGGCTGTGGGTGGGCTTAGGCAACATGTAGTGATCTGTTCCTTCCCCTCTGCATATGTTCTGTAGCTCACTAGCCTCCAATAGATGCATGACTGCAGGGTGGTGTGTGTGGTGTGGTAGTGTTTGTTTGATTTTAAGTTTGCTTCTATTCTGTTGTGGTTATGGCCTCATTCAGAAAGGTACTTTGCAAGCGGTGCTTACAGGAGTACATGGCCCCACAAAAGATCTGAACTATGTTTGCAGTCTTTGACATGAACTCTATGTGCCCTATTTCAGAACCCTCTGTGCATTATTTAAAAAAAAAAAAAAAAAAAAAAGGGGGGGGGGGGGGTTTCAGTGTACTCTGAATTCCTGCAAGAGATTGGGGTAAGGAGAGGAAATACATTTCCACAGAGATCCTGACATGACTAGATTAGGGTCTACACCTTCACCCGACTGGGATGAGAAGTGAGGGGCAATGAGCATCTTCAGATCCTGGTAATTTCATTGCCTCTGGTCAGTGGGTGCAGAGCACCCACCCCTCTCTGTGGCAATGTAGTTGGAACCCTGCAGAATTAGGTCCTCAGCCTGAGGAAAGCCAGTCTGTGGAGATCCAGTGAATGCTGCATATTGTATTGTAGTAGCATTTAAAATGATAAAATGCCTAGAGAAGTTTTAAAAACTTGTAAGGAGATGCTTTACCAGTGAAGGATTTATCTTCCCATCTGCGTCCCCAACTGTTCATGTACTMATATTGGAAGTCATGACCCTTTCTGTAATCTTTCAGTTCTGGCAGGTTTGAACCTGAGAGTTTATGGTCAGTATAATCTTTTTGGCTATAGATTAAGTGGGTAATTTTAGTGTGTGAGATTAGTGTTTGAGATCCTTGAATGACATCTGAACCTTTACTATTTAACAGATAATTAAATTGCCTTTAATGCAACTGTATTTTCCATGTAATGTGCATTATGAAGACATACCAGCCTCCTTCAGTTATTCTGTGATTAGAGATTAGTGTTAATGCATAATGATCTAGAGAACATTGTTTAAAATAACTTTCCAAAGTGTTGTATAGTAGAGTGAGCCAGATATGCTGCCTTGTGGCTGTGATGGTAAGGTTTCCTGTCTGTTTCAGAGAACTTTGGATTGAGCACTGTATTCTGAACTGTGGTGTTCCTTCCTTTCAGTCCAGTAAGAAGCACCAGGGAAGTCATGTTCCACAGTAAAGGAGATGGGTTATAGTAGTTCTGTGACAGGCTGATAGAGTGTGTGGTGAAGTGTGTCCCCCTGCCTCCCTGTGATTGAAGTGAAAGGCTTATCACAAAACTTGCTGTTGCCTGCAACAAGCCAATTATTCTGTACATTATTGCAACTAGTCAGGAGGATAGTATTGGCTGTGCTGCAGTCAGTCTGCAGTTGCTGGAGGAGTATGTGTATATTCCATATATATATATATATATATATATATATACACACAAAATGATCTGTTGTGCAAACTAATTTGTATAGATTTTTGATATTATGATTTCTAGGAAAGTAAATGCATTTATTTAAAAAACTAGTAACGATGCACTTCTTGGAGGCTGTTTGTACTCTTGGGTCATCATGTTTGAGGACAGGTGATGCTGTTTTCTTATGAAAGGTGTGAAATGTGGGAAGATTTGTACAGTTCTATACTGCTTAAATATGCTCAAGAGTATGAAAATGCTTGACTCTGTGAGAGAGGAAAATATATCTGCATTAAAAACCTGCACAAGTGGCCCTAGGTCATGTGCTAACTTTGAGAATCAGGAGCTTCCCAAATAGGCTCTTACCTTGTTCCTTATTTGAAGGTGCTGTAGAAGGGACTCTGGGCAAGAGAATATCATAGTAATTAGGGAAGCTTGGATCTTTCTTTTCTCAGAGTCCCCTCTGCATTTTGGGGAGAGATCACAGCGGTGGTCACAGCCATAGGTTGCACTAGCTCTGTATGCTTCATCTGATCTTACTTGCACTGAGGCTTTTTGGCCATTAGCTTTATGTGGTTGCCAGTATTCCTCCCTATCCAAGTGCTTCATGCTGTCTTGGCTTGACTCTTAATTATCCCTGAAAATTTTCTCCTGTAATGGTACATGGATCTGCCTATCATGGCAGCAAATGGTAACATTCATCTCCAAAAAGAGGCTGAGCAGGATTGTGTTTTGAGAGGAATAGGGCAGCAGTGCAGCAGGTCTTGTGTTTTATTTCTCCAAAGCCCCAAAGTAACCAGTAGCTGCTCATAGCTTGCACTCTTGAGTCCTGATCCGTAAGGTGGCTTGAAAATAGTAATGCTTTGGTGACTTCAGCTAATACTCAAAACATATCTTCCTGCTGACTCTGTCTGTGTATATTCTGTATCGCTTTATAACAGGCAGCTGCTGCCAAAGATCAATTTATAATCTCTACAATTTAGCTACAGAATTTTTTAAAAAGCTGGCAACTGAAATTATGATGCTTGTTAAGTTTTCATTTTAAGGTTCCCTTTTTCATTCTCTGGTGTTGCATATGGAATCATTATACCAAAGAGAAGCTTCCTAATGGGATTAGTAGGTTTTTGTTCCCCATGCAGCTTTTGACATTCCTTAGGTATTCTGTCTGGTAGCTCTTCCTGCTATGATTCAGTACAGGAGAATGTTTCAAGCATATGCATGTGTACATATGTAATGAATCAGCTGGACTAGATTGGGGAAGGGTGAGAAAATCATTTCTGGTTCTTTTCTTTTCTCCTCCAACTTACTTGCTTACTATACTGTTATGAAAGTTGGAGATCAGGTTTCCCAAGATAAACCTGCTCTTGGGCAACAAATTTAGACTATGCCACTTACGAGAGTCATCTTACAAAAAATAAACACATGCCAAGGGTAGATGCAATTCTTTGTCCACTCATCTTTTAAGTTAAGGCTTTTTTATTTTCTTCTTCCAATGACTAACAGCTATGTTCATTATGACTTTTAGAGAACAAAATGTATAACTGTCTCATTAATCTTATTTTTTTTTTCTTTGTTTATAGGTGTGGAAGAAAATGTCAGTCAGCATGCATGAGAATCGCAAATCTAGGGCTAGTACTGGCTCTATAAACATATATTTATTCCATAAATCATCCTATGCTGATAGTGTCCTTACTCACCTGAACCTTCTGCGTCAACAGCGTCTTTTTACAGATGTGCTTCTTCATGCTGGGAACAGGTCATTCCCCTGCCACAGAGCTGTTCTGGCTGCTTGCAGCCGCTATTTTGAAGCAATGTTCAGTGGAGGATTGAAAGAGAGCCAGGACAGTGAAGTCAACTTCCATAATTCCATTCACCCAGAAGTCTTGGAGCTTCTTCTTGACTATGCATATTCTTCCAGGGTTATAATCAATGAGGAGAATGCAGAGTCGCTGCTGGAGGCTGGCGACATGCTAGAGTTCCAAGACATTCGGGATGCTTGTGCAGAATTTCTAGAGAAAAACCTTCATCCTACTAACTGTCTCGGCATGCTGCTGCTGTCAGATGCTCACCAGTGCACCAAGCTTTATGAACTCTCTTGGAGGATGTGCCTTAGCAACTTCCAGAGCATCAGTAAAAGTGAAGACTTCCTCCAGCTGCCGAAAGACATGGTAGTGCAGCTTCTTTCCAGTGAAGAATTAGAAACTGAAGATGAAAGGCTGGTATATGAGTCAGCTATCAACTGGGTCAACTATGACCTGAGTAAGCGTCACTGTTATCTGCCTGAGCTATTGCAGACAGTCAGACTGGCTCTCTTGCCRGCCATATACCTTATGGAGAATGTAGCAATGGAAGAACTTATCACCAAACAAAGGAAAAGCAAAGAAATTGTAGAAGAATCCATAAGATGCAAGTTAAAGATCTTACAGAATGATGGAGTTGTCACTAGTTTGTGTGCCAGACCCCGTAAAACTGGCCATTCGCTCTTTCTTTTAGGTGGCCAAACCTTTATGTGTGACAAGCTATATTTGGTGGACCAAAAGGCAAAGGAAATCATTCCAAAGGCTGACATTCCAAGTCCACGGAAAGAGTTCAGCGCTTGTGCCATAGGCTGCAAAGTGTATATCACGGGAGGACGTGGATCAGAAAATGGAGTCTCCAAAGATGTATGGGTGTATGACACTCTTCATGAGGAGTGGTCAAAGGCTGCTCCCATGCTGGTAGCTAGATTTGGGCACGGCTCTGCTGAACTCAAGCACTGTTTGTATGTAGTAGGAGGACACACTGCAGCAACTGGCTGCCTTCCTGCTTCCCCTTCAGTATCCTTAAAGCAAGTAGAACAATATGACCCTGTGACCAATAAATGGACCATGGTTGCTCCACTCCGAGAGGGAGTAAGCAATGCAGCAGTAGTCAGTGCAAAGCTTAAGCTGTTTGCTTTTGGGGGTACCAGCGTTAGCCATGACAAGCTGCCCAAAGTTCAATGTTATGATCAGTGTGAAAACAGATGGACAGTACCAGCTACCTGCCCCCAGCCGTGGCGCTACACAGCTGCAGCTGTTCTGGGTAACCAGATTTTTATTATGGGTGGAGATACTGAATTCTCTGCATGCTCTGCTTATAAATTCAACAGTGAGACATACCAGTGGACTAAGGTGGGAGATGTGACAGCTAAGCGAATGAGCTGCCATGCAGTGGCATCTGGAAACAAATTGTATGTTGTTGGAGGCTACTTTGGCATTCAGAGATGCAAAACATTAGACTGTTATGATCCCACRTTAGATGTGTGGAACAGCATAACAACTGTGCCCTATTCATTAATTCCGACGGCATTTGTCAGCACATGGAAGCACCTCCCCTCATAATAGTGTGTGTATATTGCAATTACGAATTATCAGGTAAGAACAGCATTTTTGAATTCCACTGTAATAATGCTTTTCACGATGCTTTCCAGCAGCATTTCTCAGAGAGGGTAAGTATATTCAATTCAGTTTTATAGGTGGAACAACTGAGGCACATATATTCAAGGATTGTTGCAAGTCAGATATCAAATCTATGGCAGTACCAGAAGCTGAAGCTAGTTTGCCACACTGCCTGCGTGCTCTCATTATAGGCCCTTTTACTACATGATTTGGATGTTGAAAGTGTTCTTTTTTGCTAAGCCCTTGTGGGGGCCTACTTATGGGGAAATATAGTTAGACTACAGGAAACTGAATCCTGATCTGCATTTAAATACTATGTGTGTCCTAAACAAGGATTGGTGCTGTTTTCCTGATTATGCAGGATATGTCACGCTGTATATGCAATATCAGTGCCCAGAATTGATATTGTAAATTCCAGCTTGAAGCCTGTTAGTGAATTCACTTCGATTTCTAGGTAGACAGCCTTAGGGGAAGTTGCTGTCTTCCATCATGAAAGGTGTTTGCAAGCACCTCAGGCATCATTTCCCATCTCACCCAGACTGCAAGGGTTACACCTGCCTTGACTAAGGTTGAATTTGGCCCACTAACATGCTTCAAAATAGTTATGGTCATATGTGTCAGACTAGATATAGCATCAGGAAGACATACAATTAATATTGCTGGCTGWCGTAATTACCCGGTCTGTAGCACGCACTGTTCCAAAACAATTTAATTATATATAATAGGCCAAGCTCTCACTAGATGCAAATTGAGCATTGTATCTCCTCATAAGCAAGACTGAATTTGGCCTTGCTTGTTTTGTTGTTGTGCATTCCTGATTTTTTAGGAGTAGAGGAAAAAAGGTTAATGAAGAAGCACTAAAAAAGCTGAGCATCTACAAGTATTGTCAATATTTTTCAAATCTGTTTTGTCATGCTAGACTACTAACCATTATTTTAGCTCTTTCTATTTTTTCATAATTTTTCATCTTTTCCAGAATTACATCACTTAAAATAAGTCATTAACATTTTCCGGAGCTATTAATCTAGTTACTCTGCAACAAATCTGGCAGACTTCCTTCAGTGTTGTATTCTTCCCCCACCCCAATCCACTTGAAACTTCAGTACAGAATCATAGTTACAGTTAGCCAACCAAATGAATGTAGTGGCATGCTTAATCCTAAATCTTATACCCTGCAAGTGGTAACTTCTTTTTGAATTTGAACAATGTGTAATGTAACCATGAATCCAGGCAGGTTAAAAGGAACAAGACAGATAAATGCAGTTGAAGTAATTAAATGAGCTCTGCATTTGCATCTAAGCTATCTAGAAATTCAGACTGATGTAGCTTCTCTGGAAGAACTAAGAGCAACTTATGTTTAAAGACTCCTTAGGCTCGTCTTTTGGGGACAGATCATATTTATTCTGGGTATCTTTAGCAGCTGGAGACATATGCTAACTCTTGCAGTAAAAATATGAAACCAAATGTATTTGAAGCAGTATAGATATAAGTATATACCTAGAGATATAGTAGTAGTTGTGAAATTACTCTCTGTGGTTAACGAAGGATTCATCTAGTAATCTGCCTTTCAGCTGATCAGGAGTTTTGATTCAGTAAGGAATACAAAATTAGGCCCATGTGCAGTAATTGATCAGAGTAGAAAGCTAACGTGAAATTGGGCTGTCTTGTGCCTTTAGCTTTCTCTTTGAGTTGAATAACCATGTGAGACATTACTCTCTCTTTTTCTTTTTGTTTTGTTTTTCCCAGATTTACTCTTATGAAAGCAGGGCTGTGGATTCCATACAACCTTAAGCCCTTGAGACTTACCATATCCGGAGTGCTGGGGAGTAATCACATCTCCCTGATAGAGAGCAAATAGAAGCCTTGATTTCTTTGAGATGACTTCCTCACTAGCTGGGAACGACATCTTTAAATCTTCAGTCAATTTCTATTATTACTCACTTTCAGCAGTTCTCAGTGTTATCAGAACAGTAGTATTGAATGCTCAGACTCAGGTCTGTGCCAAGAAAAACATTGACTTATTCTTCTGAGACTGGCTTAATTGTTCTAGGGTTTACAGTACATGAGACTGTTTTATTTTGAAAAATAGTCCTCAGAGTATAACAGTGCAAAAAACTTTCATTTGCTTTGCGGTATCTCGTTAAACATCATTATTTTAGCTTCATTAACACTCTAGATAACTGGATGAAAGCAACCGTAAACTGAAGTCTCTCCAGTGCTGTGTGCTCATCCAGAAAGTAGGATGTTTTTTTTTCTATGACTCCTGCTGCTTTGTCAGTGGGTGGGAGGGACAAAAAGGAAATTACTTCTGATTACCGTCTGTTTTCATGGCGTTGTGTGGCCCCAGTCTGACAGCTTTTAGGAAGACTTTAGTCTGCTTTGTCATTTTCCTTAAACTTGGGGCTTTTGAGTAGATTGAGGATTTTTTTTTTCTTCCTCCTTGGAACTGTTTATAACTTTTTTTTTTTCAAGCTCATCCAGTGACAGGAAACATTGTTTTGGCTTCAGTGTTGATATGTACATTTTAGTGGGGAAAAATGATGTGCTACCCTGAAGAATGTCTAGAAAAGACTAATCAACACTAAGTACAGAAAACTTTTTTCGAAGTAATGAAGATGGTCTGTTTTCAAACCCACAATTGCAGAGACTTGATACTTTAGACTGTTACGTAGGCTGCTGTGTTTCCTGTGAATGTTCCCTGTTGTTCTTAGACATCACAGCTTGAAAGATATGTGGTATGTTGAAATGAACTGTGAATTCATTGTAACTCTTCTGCATTGTAATAGTGTGGGATTTGTGCCCCTTCTCCCC
>NW_028186912.1:2004808-2116896 GCF_003343005.1 Rhea americana
TATAAGAGACTTCAGGATGGAATTTTTGGTGCATGGTGCATTGCTGTATGAAAAGAAATGAGGCAGACTTTTGCTGTAACGAATAGCAGAGAAGTTTTAAGTAAGGGGATTGGTATGTCTCTTTTTGTATGTTGAATAAATTAAATCCAGAATTCTTAATGGTGAACATAGGCATTGGTGTGAGACACCTCCCCCCCCCGCTTTATTCCAACCAGGTTTGCCTTTGTCCAAGGATAGAAAAAAAACTCTTTGCACTGTATGTTCAACTAGGCTTTTGTGGAAGAGATGTTATACAAGATTATTTTCACTTAAACTAAACAGTTCCACAAACCTTTAACATTTTGSGGTTGCGTAGAGTAGTAGGATGCAGAGTCTGTCAGACTGAGCTGTACTGGGCCAATGCAGTTTATCTTCCAAATGACTTTATTTAAATAAAAAGAAAAATCAAATAGCCTTTCTGAGGTCAGTGGGATGGCTTACAGGGTAAGGCTAGTTGAAAAATAAAGGCAGAATCTGACCCTAAGTAACTATGTGCTTGGCTGGCCTATATATCAGAAGTTGGCTATTAAACAGGAACACTAAGCTTGGGGTGGGGGGAAGGGAGGGAAACCCGCAAACTGGATTGTGTCCTAAGCCTAGCTTGTAGCTTTTCTTTGACATCTAACAAAAACCTTATGAAATACTGTCTAGCAAAACTCTTGAAGTATTTTTTTTCTTTTTTTTCCCTACCATCCTTTTAGTTATACTCCATTATTTGGAGAAGAAAATTGGAACCTCAAATCTGGAGAAACGGTTTTAATGAAGAAAAATCGTTCAGTGTCTTTTGCATTTGAAGAAAATCATCTGCACCTTGTAAATTATCTAACCTAGACATGAAGGAACGGGAAGAAAAAGCTATCTTCAGTGCTTCAGCACATAGTTTAAATATGAATGAATGAACTTATGATCTGGTCCTTGTGCTAGTAATTGTGGATTAATGCCAATATTAATCAGTCTTTCAGAGGAGAAAAGACAACTTCTCTGAGCTGTACAGCACACAACTCTTGATTTTCATGGACTCCACTGTTTGTGTGTGAAATTTGAAATGGTTGTCACTTCTCTTTGTGATGGTTTGAAGTGCCAGTACCAGCTGCAAGGGAAGCAGGCCAGGTCTGGAGCAGTGAGATSTTGCTGTGAATGAAGATGCAACGGTATTTCTGCAGAACTCTGCTTACTTGAGTGAGCTTGACTGTGGGCAATGCCTACAGCAGCCTTTAGATGCCTGTGTTGTATTGTTCTGTGTGCAGTGAGTAACCTTCTGCTTGATAAGGAACAACACAGTGGTGAAATGTTTTTGCAACAGTGGAGAACAAAACGGATGTCCTCCAAATGCTTATTGTTCCTTTTCCTCCCTGTATTTATAAGTAATTCAGACTGTCCCATTCTTGTTATGTTACTTGTTGTAGATAYAGTTATTTATTGTTCAGTGCTTGCATGCTGAAACAATGCCTGCAATTGTCTTCATGTGATTGGGGCTTGTGTGAATTGTTGTACGTTTTGCACGTTTTGTGATCGCTGACTTGCTCTGCTGCACAAAGAAAGAAAACTGAGTAACAGTTGGAGGTGGGAGGGAGGGGTGACTTCCCAGTCGGAAATGGAAGGATTACAAGGCAGGATCTTAAATTACACACATACTAAAGGAAGAAGCCATGGAGGTCACTTTCTCAGGCCACCAGCTCCCCAGGTTGCATGTTGTGCGTCTTGTAGATGGTGTCCCCACTACATTTCATTTGCTGGTCATGCCTTTGAATTCCTAGTCTGGAAATAGCCCAAATCACTTACAACTCTCTCTTTGTGCAGCTTCCTGATTGCAACGCAAATACTGTGGAATAGCTTCTGGATACCAAGCCCAGATGAAGTCATTGTCCAAAGTTATTTATTTATTTATTGGGTTAAAGGGCAGGGTACTTACAGTATAGCCACATTGACCTGAAAGAGTAGAGTATGGCTGATTCAAGAATAAAACCAGAACATTTAAGACAGGTTAGTGATGAAGTTTTAAAAGGGCAAAAAAGTGGAACAACAATTTTGCACTGACTGAGTGGGCTCATCACTCTTTCAGAAGGGCAGCTGAGTGGGGAGATGTCAAAGATCCAAGCACTCTAGTAAAATGAGGATAGAAAATTAATTTCAGAACTCTTAACCTTAAATAGTCCTCAAACTCTGCTGCCTCTTATTTTCCATAGCCAGGTATGTCTTTAAACATTTGGGTGCTCAGTAGTGCCAGACTTAATTTTATAAACAAATTTCTTTATTTTTATCAGTCTTGTCTTGAGATAGGTGTGAAGCTACTCTTTTTTCCTCTGGATTTCAGAAGCTTATGTTTCACAGATGCCTTCTTTGCCAGATTCTGTTATGAAGCATGTATTGTATTGTTTTTTTTGTTTGTTTTTTTTTCTCAGTGTTTATAGAGCCCAATTTAACTGGTGCATTCAGTACCATGTTGGTGTATGCCAAAGTATAAGTAAAATGTTTGCATGGGTGCATGCAAAACAGAAATAGTCACATTGGTGATGCTTGCCTTTCTCTATGTGACAGTGATGTAGCTGTATTTGTGAAGACTTTATCATCTGAAAGTATTAACCCTGGTCACTGAAAATTTTCTTATACTGCCTTATGGTCGACTTGTTGTTTGGAGTAGATGGACCCTTACATTTCAGAAATAGAATATTTGGAGTTCTGCAAGTGCTGAGAGAACATTGCTTAATTATCAAAGACAATGGCTTTTTTAAGGGTAAGGCCCAGCTAGATGTGAACCGTTACAATTATAGTTCTTCTGGTTAAATTGATCTGCTGAAAGAATAGTGTTTTTTTGTTTTTGTTTTTTTTTTAAAGTGTTGAAACTCACAGCATTCTCCTCTGAATCGGCTCTTTTCTCTTATATGGCTTTTAAGCAACAGAAAAATACCTTAGAATAGATCTCTTTCTATAACCCTTTAGTTGCACAGGTTGTCCTGTTGAAATAAACAGGATTGAATTCTTGTTACTTTTGATCTTGTGGATCACTCCTGTCAATGCAAAGTGAGCCATAAAGTCAGACTTCCTGTGTTTTGCATGTTCTCTCCCCAGGCATAAGTCACTGCATGAGGCACAAGGAAGTGAAGAACCAGGTCCCAAGGGGACCCCTTGCTTGAATAAGGGCATGTTTTCTCCATCAAATTGATTAGACTCCTGACATGAAGCTGCACTGTGTCTATTTAGCTTACTGCACAATTCTGTTTTGTAGCACCATGAAACTTCCGAAAGTGGGATGAATTTTCTGCATCTATTTCCAAAGTTATGGTCTGCTTTCAAGTCCTCAATTAATTCCCGTATGTATACTGAAGGAAGCTGAAGTCAGGGTAGGCCACTGGCTCTGCAGGGAATATGCTGGGCTCTTGCTTTTTGAATTGATGTGGGAATCCTGGCTAGCTACTTGACCATTCCAGTCCTGCAAAACACCCCACACTTCGAAGCAAATGCAATTCACAGCGGAGTGCACACAAAAACCTTGGCATAAGATGAGAAGGTTCCTCTTATTTTGCAGGCTGGTTGCTGTAGAAACATATAACAAAGGACAGCCTTCCTCTTCTGGTATAATTGTGTAGCCCCTTTTCTCTAGGTCTGACACCTGTCTGAATAAGAGTGATTAGAGCAGAATAATGTTCTCTTTCCTGGCTGTTGAAGATGTGATTCACGTACTAAAAGAAACTGTACAAGTGAAGAAGTAAAATGTCTGTGTTATGTGTTTGTTTGCTACTCCATCTTAAGGTTTTGTAAAACTTGCAATTTTTTTTCACAATGTGAAACTGAAGGTCAATAAATTATTAGAGATTTTCTCTTTGGATCATTTCTTTTAAAGGTTGTCTCTGTTCCTCCACTCCACTTCCCCCTGCAGAAATGTTTTAAATCCTTTATAAGGTCCTTTTCCTGTCCTTTTAATAAAAAGACATCAACAACAGCAGTTCACTGCTTTAGTTTAAGCTTCTGCTTCAGTTGCACTTCCCTTCCCTTTGTTTTGTTCTACTGCTGTTACTATGATCTGTATCTCAAAGTTCAGTAGTTAAAAACTGAGAGCCTCAAAACATTTAAGAACAGGAAATGCAAGTTTGTTGGTGCTTGCAGGACAGTCTAGTGCCTGATATGACTTGGAAGCAGAATTAGGTATCTCAAATCCTTCATAATTATTCTCAAGGAAAAAAAATGCTGGCTGTGTATTAAACATTCCAGTTGTTTTATGTAATACATGCATATACCCAAACTCTTTGATCTTTTAAGCTCATTTATGTTTTTTTATTTTGTTTTGAAATATATATATATATATATTTTTTTTTTTAACTGGCTCTGGCCTTAGGATGTCCCTGACTGCTATCCACATCTAAAATCAAGTTACACAGTGGCATTTGTTTAAAATTTGTATAACCTGGTAGCCCAGTTGCCCAAGTCTGCTTAATATTGGCCTGTTGTCCTGCCTTGAAAAGGCTGTTCCACAGATGTCAGCCCATCACTTTGGAGCAAAGAAATAGGCATTTCTTTGCTTGGGTTGTCTCACTGCCTACCATCTCATCCCTTTGCCTATACAGTTCTGAAGAAGGAAGTAAAAGCAAGAAGTCTTAGGAGGGGTCTGTAAGTCACAGCACAGTGCAGTGAAGATATCCATGCTTCAGTTGCCATCACTAGTTTGTACAGCACACCTTCTGGCGCTGAGTGCACAGCCTTCTGAGCCTGGCCCTGGAAATGAATTTGTAGTGCTTATTTAGCAGAGATAAGAGAAAGGTAAGGTAATAGCAGGAGGGAGTATTGCTTCCTGCAAGGATGAACTTTTCTAAAATCTCCTTTCTACCTGTTTTAAAATTCCTGTTGCTTCCCTTGAGAAGCTACAGGCTTCTTCAGGATAATTATCTCCCCAAAAGAGTAAGAGTCACAATATTAAGTGACTTAATTGACTAACCACTGCTCAATTACCTTATATTTGAGGTAGTTGCAATCAGTCTTGGATAGGGGTGGAATGCTTATTTTAGAGAGTTTTGAAATATGAAAGAAATTGGTAGAAATCAGCATTCTAACAGTAGGGAAAGGTTAAGTCAGTTACAGTGCTCATTGCAAACTTTGCTTAACAATAACCTGGGTCTTACTGAATTTGCATTTTACCAGGACCTAGAATGCTTATAGCAGCACCAAGCATGAATAGACTGCTGTAGCCTAACTTGCTGGTGTCATTTTAGGGCACCACTGGAGGACTTCTATGGATTCAGACTACCCTTTCTTGGCTTTGAATGCAGACGGCTTCTTGTACGGGAGGTCTGATATGTATGGTGAGAATTTAAAATAGATAATTTACATATAAATTTAAAATAGATAGCTGATAACCTGTAAAATAGACTACTCCAAGGCATTGGCACTATTAATGCTAAGTATGAATACTAAATGCTTTGAATGAGTAGAAAGGAATCAGTTCATTAGTGCTGAGTAAGGCTCCATCCAGCATACCTGAGTGATCAGCCCTGACCTGAGAAAGTCCTAAAGGCTTTGTCTATGCTAGTAATTTGAACATGCCTGGGAACATTCTCTGGTACTGAGGCCAGCTGGCATGAAGCAGCCAACATCTCTTTGAGCAATCCCTCTTCCCTGCAAGACAGGGTGGCTGCATGTGAGCTGTTTGGGGTGGCCACTGGAATGCTCTGACTCCTGCACAGGAACTCTTTGGAGGAGTGCAAGTTTGCACGGCCAAAAACATGCCAGGGACTGTTCAAACAATTTAGCAGAATAGAAAATTGTATTCACTGGCCTGGGAACGTTCCTGAGCATAGTTTAATTTATTGCTGTAGTTGTAGCCAGGATGTCCAAGTAGCATCATATTTAAGTCCTGGATAACTGGGCAGAAGCTGTCTGACATAGCATTAGTGACTTCAAATGATGAGTTCTGAAGGGGTAGAGAGATACTGCTTCCAGTGCTATGACATGAACCTTTAAAAGTACTGAGAGAAGAGAACTACACATGTGTATACGAATAGCTTGCGCACCTGAAGGTAAGAGATGGAAGGACGCTTAGGGCTTTGCAACAGCAGGTGTAGTATTTTAATCTTCTGGTTTAGATAAAAAACAAAATGCAGAGAAACTTTGTCATGAAAAGACAGGTTAAGTGTCCATGTGAGTATCAATACATGTATCTTTGACCAGCAAATTCTGAGGAGCAGAATGAGACAAGCTAAGGCTCTTTCATCGTGAAGGATCACTAGTCCCCAGCTTAACTGGCCTAGCATTCGTTCTGGCACTTAAACTTCTAAAACCTGTAAAATTTACTCCGCTGCTTAGTATGTTAAGGCTGAGATCTGGAATCATAATCTGGCCTATCATGTTTGTGTGTGCAGATGAAGCATACAGAAACATGCACAGCTATCACACAAAAATGTGCAATTTATTCAGATCTTTACATTTATGTATAGGYGTGGCATGAAGTAAAACTAAATTTCCCTCAGTGGTTAACATATGCACATGCACAACAGGACCAACTGTTCTGTATTTGTCTTTGATAACAGTCTGTGAATTTTGAAGTATCAGTATTTGTTAAAAATAGTATGTTTAAATATGAGAGTCAATCTTAAGACTGAAAATGTATGTAAAACGTGACTGTGAATTAAAATGAGTGGTCAAATAAATTACAGATATTTTTCATAATAGGCTACGTTCTGGCTTGACATTGGTCTGACAGTCTCAGGAAAACAAGTTGGACAATGTGTCCTTTTGTGTTTGTGTCTAGTTACCCTAGAAACCATAATCTTTATCTTTGAAGCAATGGGGAGCTGTGAAGGAGGGAAAGCAACTGGAATTTCTGCAAAGACCCCTCCTAATCCTGCTTCTATGTTATCAGATATTTAGTAAATTATTTCACATGTGTGATGGATGAAATTCATTAGGTATTTTCTAATCACTGTGTGCAATTTGCGGGTCATATCCAGTGCTTTGATTTAGAACTGAAGTTTGTGATTGACTGTTACTCATTTCGGTGAAACAGATATTGAAATAAGCCCAACTCACAAATACAACCTGTAAGATTTAATGTATCTCCAGTTTCTTCTATTAGATTTCAATGCATCTTGACACATTTCATCACAACAGTTTCATGAAGGAGTAACAAATATTTAGTCCCAGAACAAGGCAGGGAAGCTGATGCATGCTAGATTTTTCAAAGCATGCAACAAGAGTCATTGTAGCAGAGCTTCCCTGGATATTATCAGCGCCTTATCATAGAGCCACAGTATGCATTATGCCAGTGAATGATATTTCAATTTTTTCTGTAAGACTGTGAAAACTCCCCTTTTTTTATTCACATGGTTAATTGACTTGAGAAGCACTTAAACTGCTTACAGAGTTTATGTCTACCAGGATTAGCAGAAATAGAGGGGACTTGTCACAAGGTAAACATAAAAGGGCTGGGATTTTGTATAGTGGTCTCATGTAGGAAACAATAKTTTTTTCAGGGAAATGGTTGCTGTTTAGCTAAAGAAGGAAGTAGACAGATTTGGATACCTATTGGTAGTTTTACATACAATCAAAATGTTACAATGCTCTATAGCATTCCTTAAAATTTTGACAGATACTGAGCAAAAGAAAGAAAGATGCAGGTCTGATTTTTTTTCTTAAAGTGATAGATTTTCTTTTCATTTCGAAAATATAACTAGCTCAAAAATATTTTAGAGCAATTTAAAGTCTTGGGATCACTGTAAAGTGACTCATGCAACTCAAATTTTCTTCTAGGATGAACTGTTGGCTGGAATGGCCTGGATCAAAGTACTCAAACTGACTGAGGGGAGAAAAGTTTAGTGAGTGGATTGATAAAAGTGTCCCCGAGCACACAGAATAGTGCTCCAGCTCCCWTTTACACACAGACTTGGTCTTTATTTTCTTTCRTTTCTGTCTTTGCGCTTCCAGCCTGTTCTTGCATAGACTTCTGCCCAAGCTTGTCCAGTGAGTAGGGAAGAGCAGCAAACCTAGAAAAAACAGGGAAGAAGAAAAGTAACATAGATGAAAAGCAAACTGTGCTGAAGTCATGAGTGCTTGTGGTACAAGGTGGCCCTAATATTGCCCATGGGAGACATGCCTTATCTGCAGCCCCTCATTGCCAGTGCTGCCCATTCACCTTGACCAGCAGCAGGGTGTGYGTAGATCAAAATATATAAAAAGTGAGGCTGGGACAGTGTGATACCCCAGCTCTTTCCTAAGAGCTCTGTTGCCTGTGGTGAAAGCTAGGACAGTCATCTTATCCAGGCAGGACAAAATAAGGGAGAGGGAAGCTGTGTCCTCCATGCTGCTCTGCTGAGCACAACTTGGGTTCACAGGTAAATTGCTTTTGATGTGTTCACTTGCATATTTCCATTGAATTTGGTCCAGAGGTTATATATCCCATGGCCTGATAACCCTGCAGAGGATCAGCCTTTTGTGTCACTCTACCCATTTGGAAGAGCATTAGCCCCATTTTCTTATGCCTCACAGCTATTAGCTGTTTGTATTTGGCACAGACATGTATCTAGCTGTTTCTGGTTAACTTGCAAACCCTGAAAATACCCATGTCATAAGGTAAGATCTGATGCATAGTGTTTTGTTGGCTTTAAAGAGGTTAGTCATCAGTGCTGATATACTTCTATTTAGCCGAAACATGCCTTTCATCTTTGCTCCTGAATACAAAGTTCTGGAACGGTTTGATGCATATGCTCGTGGTAAACGTTTCAACAAACACCTCACTGTACTTTCAGCCTTGAAACATCCTCTGTGTTTGGAGGATAAATATTGGAATTTATTTTCTATCTTGTATTTTCAGCACATAGGCTAGAGTTGATAGAAACAGCTCCCTTCTCCCTGTCCCCCAACACAAATGAAATTGTCACTGTTTTAGTAACAGAGTAAGTAAGTCTTTTTGGCACCAAAATGGTTATGGCAAATTATTGTTCTACTCACTGATACCTCTTACCACTCACTTAATTGTTTTTTCCCATGTATCTTTCCTTACATGGTGTATTTTTCAGATATCTTTTTGCATATCTCCTTGTGATGGATGTTTGGTTTACTTAATTTACTCTATATAAGAATATTTAAATAAAAAGACATAAGAACAATTTTTAACTTAGTTGAAATAGCAAAAAAGATTCCTTTTTAATATCTAAAATAAAGATTTTTTCTATTTTTTTGAGCTTTTCTAGTTAATAATTCTTGAAGTCCTAGCCTATAAAACACATTTAGTTTCTTCCTTCCATCTCAGATGTAGCCTATTCCCTACAAGCATGTCTCTGTGTGTTTAATTTTACACAGCCTTAGTACTCCTATTGAATTCAGTGGATTAATTCAGAGTACATAATGTTAGCATTTGTGAGTTGCCTGATTGAGGCTCATATTAATGTGAAGTAATTTCATGATGTAGCAACACAGGGTGCTGATATTAAGGGTTAAGATGCCGAAACTGTTTCATTCTACTGAGGGCATCAAAAAGATTGCTCCTGTGAAAAATAGAGATTACCTTCTCCTGAGGGCACATGAATTGCAATAGATAGAGAACAAATGTGACAGCTTGGAAAATCCCAATTTAATAATAATGTCAAGAATATAGATAACATAATTTTAATAGTTTTAGATTGTTATCTTTAGAATTTATTTAGAATTCTCTACTAGTTATGCGGTACTAGTTTTTATAATGTATACAATGCAAAAACGTAAATATGCATTCACTGAAATTTCCCCTGTCTAAACAGTGATGTGTGCATTAAAAATAAACATACAAAATATTTTCCAGAAGGTTGCCAAAATATAGTGGCAGAAAGGGAATGCCTTTACTTTTCCTTCCCTGAGTCCCTGATGCTAGCTACTTACTGATTCAGAGAGCTCAGTCTGAGAGTTCATAATACTTACAAAGAATTAGATCCAAAAGTCTTAAATTTATTTCAGTCTATTCTGATGATTAGTTAGTAATCTCTCATTAGTATTAGTGATTCTGTGATGCTGTTGAATACTAGCAGGCGCTTCTGCTGTAGATGTGCTCAGTGAGAGCACATCTCTCATAAGTAGTGTGCACTGTCAGAACTGAGTTTGTCTTGAGATCAGGTTTATGGTCTAGGGCTATGGTCAGGTTTGGGCAGACAATTTTTCCTCTAGTTCTGCATGCTACATGGATTTATTATATTATGAAATATGTCTAAGCAGCTGCAAGAAACCCTGCAACTGGAAGCTGTGGCATAACTAACTTGCCTGAGAAATTTTTCTTTGAAAGCTTTCCTGGATATGAAAGAGTTCCCTTGGAATCATCTAAATTGAATACTGCCTCTCCAAGAGCAGACTGTGAACACTCTCAGAGTTATCCAGTCTACCACAACTCATAACTCAGGGAAACACTCTACATGCAGGTCATTTACCATCTGAACCTGCRTCAACAAATTGAAGATTTTTGGATATAATCCTTCTTCTATTAACATCTCGTTAGTTCTACAACAAAGAGTTTTTCTACGTATGAAGATAGGCTGAAAATGAGTGGATATCCAGCATTTTTATAAGAAAGTGTCATAGCATCATGGAATGACAGAATGGTTGAGGTTGGAAGGGACCTGTGGAGATCATCTAGTCCAACCTCCCTGTTCAAGCAGGGTCACCTAGAGCAGGTTACTTCATTGATCATATCTCCAAGRTCAGAGATGCTATGATGTCTCTGGGCAACCTGTTTCAGTGTTAGATCACCCTTACAGTAAAAAAGAAAAAAAAAATCTGATTTTTAAGTGGTATTTCTTGTATTGTGCCCATTGCCTCTTGTCCTGTCACTGAATACCACTGAAAAGTGTTTGTCTCTGTCTTCTSTACGCCTTCCATCAGGTTATTGACTATATCTTTCTCATTCATCTTTATTTAAAAATTGATCTAAGTAGCCAAGATTTGGCACTAATTTGAAATGAGAATGATGTATGCTAAAATAGCGGCTCACATTAGACTCTTTTTTTTTGGGACATGCAGATTTTATTCAATTACAAGCTCTGTGTAATGTATCTTGTCATGTAGTGTCACCCACCAAAATTGGGTGAAATGGGTCCTGAATTCGGGTTCTAAATATATTAACTAARTATATGGACTTCAGAGATATAGTCTGATTCTCCTCCAATTAAAATGTGTTTTCAGAATGTAATAAAATAAAGATCAATTGTTTTATGACCAGGCGTAAACCTAAAAATCAATGTTATTTTATGGATGGGCTATATCTTTCTATCAACAAGGCAGATAATGCAATATCTTTTTTTTTTTTTTTTAAGTTGGAATGGCAAATACATTGACACGTGAAGAGCTTTAGAACAAAAATGACAGTCCTCTTCTGCCATTAGCTAAGATCTTGATTCTGTATCTTTTTGGTAATGTAGTACTCCCAAAGAAATTGTTAGGAAGTTAGTGTGTGAACCAGACTTAGTGTGCATAGACTTATAGTCAATAAAGTATAAAACTTGCTAATGCTGTGTTGTTGTGGCATTGATATATTGCAGGCAGCAAGAATGCAGTCGTTACAGTTTATAAAATGATGATATGAGAGACTCTGTTAGGGAGCAGAAGGATACCAGCAGGTGAGTAAATACTGTGTTGTGGTTGACATAGAGAGTAGAAGATGAAGATGTGGCTTATTCAACAACCCAGTGTATGGAGATAAAATGCAAATCACCAAGGAAGGCATCAGCCCTTATGCAAATAACGCTTTCAGACCTAAACCTTCCTCTTGTGTTTCAGGCCTCCATAGCTCCTATTTGGAGTCTCTTGCAAAAAAATAGATGTTCACTGAAGTGTGGGAAAGCAGATACCTGGACTAAGTAGGAGCCTTCTGGGGAAACTACAATGATGGTGCTGTTGGGATTTTTAAGACTTGGAAGCTTGGTTTTATTTAACTGGATAATTGTAATCAAATCAAGATCAAATACCTTATGTTTCATTGAGGATCTAGAAGTGCTGGTCAGCTTCTATATATACTTAGCTAAATCATCAAACCAAAGCTACAAAAACAATTTGATATGAAGGCAGGACAGTAAGATGGGTAATCGCTGRCATACTGGTAAATTTAAAAGTAGGTTAGTTAATCCATATTATAGAGAGAACCGTATTACAGAGAGAAATTGTTGTTTGTGTATGATCTTGACCGTATTACTAGCGCTTGACCATATTACTTGTGCTTGACCGTGTGGTCTTGACCATATTACTAGCTTGATCATATTACTAGCACTGAATGAATACTTCCAATAATACTCTTGAAAAAAAATCATTGAGGAAAAAAAAAGTGGATTGGGATTTGCTTTAACTGTGACCATTTTCCACAAATATTCTCTCAAGCAGATCTGAAGGGGGTAAGGAGATACTCGGAACAGGAAAATTTTCTAGGGAATAGCCTTTGCAGATTCAAGTCTCAGATCTATGTATTTGTTCTCCTCTTCCATAAACTGTAGCCACAGCTTTCCACTTTGGGGATTTTTCCTTGGTTTTCAAAAATAATTGTTTTCCTTTAAAGAGTTGAATGCTGTTTCTTCCAGATATTCATCATTTCACAAACATGCTTAACAATAATCTTAGATATACACTTTTTTCTCTTTCAGTTAAAAAACACGATCATAGTGATATAGACAGTAGCTACAAAATATTTAATCAACTGTAGACAGCTGCTAGGAGTGTCTCATGAGTGAACATCCATCCCACTTTGCTCTGATCATACACAGTTTCTGTGCGTATTTCCCACAGCGTGTATTTTGTTCAAATGCCCTGCGTGAGGTTTTGAAGAAGTGGAATCTCAATACTTGTAATGGAGTAACCTCCAACTTGCTGGAGATGTTGAATTTGATATTTAAGTTAATTTTTAAATTGATCTATATTCACTTGAGAAACTTTAAAAGCTCTCATTCTGCTATTCCTCCTCATAATATTGTTGAATTAAAATCAACAGGAGTATCAGTACATGTTCTATGAGAGTCTAACATTACACAAACCCATGTTCTGTGGCCAGGACTGGCTACTGACTGCATAGCCAGTGAGATTCAAGCTCTAACTGTAATGTTAAAAATCTTATAATATAAATCTGGCAAAATCAAGTGGAACTTTTCATTGTGATTGTGAAGACTGAAAGAGTGGGAGCAACTGATTGTTCCTATCATGTAATCTCTAAAGGACAAGAGGTAGCTCTTTCCCATCTGGAGGCAACCATAAATCATTTAATTTAATCAAATTATCTTGTTTGTATTGTACTACTGCCTTTATACTGTAGTTGTTGATAATGTTACAGAAAACACATCCCAGCTATTTTTGCCCTATATTTCTAGGGAGATGAAGTCACCTGTGAAACACCAAACAATGGCTGAGTATGTCTGAAAACTGAAGTAGACTTTAAGAGACCCACCCCAAGGATATATAACTAGTTAGTGGGGCAGCTGACATGAAAGGTTATAGTAAAACATGGACAAACAAATAGCAGCCCAAAGAAGCCTTCTCCTTTCATCTGTTTCTCTATGTTGAAGAGGCAGTTTTCTGGAGTAGCTTTCATGARTATCCACCTCTTGTCAAGAGAGACTATTTTTCTTTAGGTAATGCCTCATATCTGCTTTCTCTAAATGCTCAAGACATGCTTGAATAAGCTCATGTTTTATGTGTGGTTCATGACAAAGTATTGACTAGTTAGTACTGCCTGACTGTACCTGCTGTTGTCTAGGAGAAATTTGGTAATATATGACTGCTGCTGCAAAACATCCCCCACGAGTGTACAAGGGATGCTCTGCAGCCTCTTCATGCCCTTYCCTGTGAGTGGCGGAAGGGTGAAGTTACATTAATTTTTGACTGTTTTGGCCGCCAGAAGTTGGCAGGGAACAGTGATGTGCTCAGAAGGGAAGGCAGGACTTTGTTAAGCACCATGGGAAAATGCACCTTTTGGAAGAATTTAGGGGAAAAGCAAAAAGGGTGCTTGTTTACCAGAGCAGAAGAAAAGGGACAAGAAGTAATGGAATGAGGAAAGGTTATGAAAGGTGGCCTTCTCACTGTCTTTCACGTCTTTACCTGATGTTGAGCATGGAATAATTTACACAGAGGAAACTGCCTCCTGTAAGGGAGCTGCGTGGCATAGTACTTGGCCAAATTTAACCACTGCAGGGTTTGCCTTTTGTGGGATGTGAGCAGTTTTTMATCAGTGGATTGCAACAGATCATTACTGTAGGAAAGTGTGCAACAGAGAGGTAAAACTCAATCACATTACAAGAACAGAACCTGCTAATCAATCAATAATAAACATAAATTATTAATATTTGGGAGAATGCTAATTGGTCCTGGCAAACAGTATGCCAAGACGTGTTGTAACTGCTAAACACTACAGATTAATGGTTTGATTTACTGGCAGACGTGTGGACCATGGGTTCTCGTTGTGGGAAAAGGTCTTGCTGTCAGTCCTTCTTCCCACTGGGGAGAAGTGACGACAGCTGAAGATTTACTTGTCTGTCACACTTCCCAGCTATGGATGAGAAGGGAGTCCAAAGGGAGGATTAAATAAGCCTAATGACTGAAAGGAGATCTATAGGGAGGGCTGAGGAGACTGAATTAGGGCTTTCTAAAAGCTAACCTTGCTGGTGGAGATAGAGACTTCCTAAYGGACAGGACCGTGCAGAGGCCAGGGAGACTTGCAGGCGTGAGGAGACAGACAGGARATGATATCTGCTGGAATAATGAATGACTATGATGTGGCAGGAGCTCTGGCAAGGCAGAGGGCCCTATGAAGACCAGGAGTATAGTTTTGTGCTGAACTCACAGGAGTCTGAATGCAACTAGCATATAGCCCACCACCATACAAGCTGCCTTTATTTTGTGGAGTTGCTTTTATGCAGCCCCTATTACAAAACACTCAGCAATATTAAAGTGCATGAACAAAAAGCAGCTGAGAAGTTCAGATACACATTGCAMGTGATTAAGATGCTTTTGTATCAGATTTTATCCTGAATTCATGACTATCTGCAAAGCTATGATAGTCAAAGCCTGCCATAATAAAGCTGCTTTGTAGTATCTGACTCTTGTAGTAGCAAGGTATTTTGTCAACTTGTTGAATACTGTAGTGGCTGCATTGGAGCCTACATTACTTCTCCAGCACGCTCCACAAGAAAACTAAGATTGCTGGAGCAGGAGACAGCCTTCTTGTGGGACAGGAGAAATGAAGTCGGGGGAAATAAGTAGGAAATGGTTTTTCAGAAAATAATGAAATTAACTTCCTGTGAATCAAAGAGCCATTAAGCTGCTTTCACACTTTTGTTTCTTTAACTGTGCCTTCTCTAAAGCAAACGTAGCAGCTTGTCTGTGTATGTAGATATATAAATACAGGTGTATACCTACAACCCCCCCCCCGATACACAGTATGAGCGCTTAGTGTACTTCTAGAATTCACTTCACTTTATGCTGAAAAAGATGTAGACAGAACAGACATGCATGGGAACTGAGTAAATCTTTCTGAGACTTGTTGTGAGATAAGGAAATATTATCAAATTAAATACTATATTGTGCAGTAAACTATTGCAAATCTCCAAAGTCCTGCATTATGAGGAAGGATGCTGGGGAATCTTTTTAACAATAAACTGGAGAGAATGGGCAAGTCACTGCAATATATTGTGGCTAGACCTGAACTTTTCCAGCCTGTGGCCTGAGCTGACTGAAAGTTGTATGACAGTAGATAACATGGCACTAATTCTGAGGAATTAAGCCTTGCAGAGGATCAGAGTATATTAGCTGAAGTGCTAGCAGCTTGCACTTGGACTGTACTAGCCTTTGCATGGTGCTGTTTGCTGGCTTGGGGCAGGAAGAAGCTTCACTTCTGTCTGACTGAAGGACATCCAGCTGATACTCCAGCACTGAATCTGCGAGAACTTAGCATTAATTGATCAGATATAGTAGCAAAAGGTTTCTTTTAAGATCTTGTCTCTGGAAAGTCTGATTTGTAGCTTAATGTTAGGATCTATAAGTGGCCCAAATACATTTCTCTGACATATCTATATGGTATCCTTTGAAGTGCTGTCAGTGTTCATTCTGACAGCAGGTCCATGAGGGGAGGCTCTATGCTATGGTTTGACAAAGAGAGACAGAGTCTTGCATATGCAAGACAATTTTATTCTGCAATTACTTCAGTACAAGAAGTACTATAACTACGTCAGCTGAAATTTGCACCTTGTCTTATTATTTTAAGACAAGGTGCAAATAACTAGGGGTCACAAAGGAAGCTTGCAGCATAGGGTGGAACCAAAGCCCTAAATAGCACCTAGACTGCCAGACCATCCTTATTCTGAAAATTAATGACTTCAGTGGCTAGAATGAAACATAGGAAAATCTGTTTAAGGTGAAATAATTTTGACATCAAAAGATACTATACTTTTTTTTTTCCTTGATTGGTCTAGGATAGATCCTAGTTACAAAGYTGGGGTACTATTACTATCGTGGTAATCTCTCCTCTCCCTCTTCCCCCTTCTTTCATCCAGTACATTCCTAGATATTTGAACTCTCCTACCACATCCGTAACAGAGTGATCTTCCACAYGGCCTGCTCATGAGAGAACACAGGCACATTGGCACCTCAGCCCATCATCAACACCAGGTGTGGTGCGCAGGTCTCTGGTAGTCAGTTGTTCTTGTGAAGCCATTAAGAAACATGCAGTTTCTTTCTCACCCTCAGCTGTATCAAAGAAACAATACATCTCAAAACACAGAAATACGTGAGGTAGCAGGTAAATATAAATCTTTGCTTTTGATTAGAGCCTAACTAATAATTTCAGCCCTGCATTCTCAGTTCTTTTATTTTAATATCGGTTCTGAAACAGCTTAGGAATCAATCTTTAATTAACTAATAAACAAATTCTCTTGCCATTGAGAGGGAGACTTAAAAGATCCCTCTAATTACTGGAACGAGATCTAAGTTTGATTCCAAATACTAGTTTGCTTCTTGTTTAAGGTGTGATTTTATTCAGTGAAGTGAGGTGCTGGTAAAGTGTTACAAAAAGTTTTCATTTGCCTCCTCCTTCCATCTCAGCTGAAGTTAGTGTTATGTAAAGGGAGGACTTCTTTAAATCCATATATGCTATTAGCTCTACTGCTTGAACTGGACAGATAGGTGAAATTGGAGTCATATGAGAGCTCATGAAATTTAAAGAAGTCTTCTTTTCATGGCTGATTTCTCCTTGTTTTGTGATTAATACTTTGCAGTTTGTCTTTAGAGTCCAACTATATAAGCCAGAATTGGACCAAGAACACTGTTATATTAAATGGATGCTGTAGGTCATTGTTTATAAATAGTTCCAAAAATTTCCTCGTAACTAAACATTTTTCTAGGACTCTAGATAGAGAGTTGCTTGTCTTGACTTCCAAGTTAGCACTGAAGGATATCTTCGCATTGCTATTTTCCTCCCGTGTTTTGCCCCCCCCCCCCTTAGGTATGTAAAATTATGTTAATCCTACTTCTCTCAATGCCCCTCCTTTTTGGAACCATCTGGTTTAAATTTTGCTTACCTGCTTAGTGTAAAACAAGTCCTCTCTGCCTGACTGCATAAGGAAGTCACAAGTCATTAACAGCTTATGTTAAAATACCTAGTGGGAATATGCAGTCTGCCTACACTGATATGTTTTCCTAAGGTGGGGAAAATTATATCAAATGCAGCAAACTAAGAATGATGATTAAATTGGGAAGATATCTCTAGGACTTTGCCTGTACCAGAAATCATTTATAGTTGTCTAGAAAAGGTCCAAATTGGTGCAAAATACTTCCATTTGAAACACCAGTTCCTCTCTAATAGCAGCTACCTTGGTTTGAGTTACTTGCTCTCAAAGTCAGAAGCTGTTGTTAGAACAGGTTTGACCAGTTACTGCAATTCAGGCAACAGTTTAAATAGTTATATACTAACACTGCTGGAGGAACCCATATGAACATACTCCCATTGCTCTAGTTACCACCACAATCCACTAAGATGAACCTGTATCTCTGTTTCAAGAGTTACTGAGCAGCACTGAGGCCTGGGGTTGATCCAATTACTGTGTTAGCAACATTACTGCCCAAATCTCAACCTTATAAGCATGAGATTGAGAAGAGCTAAGAGGCAAATGTTTAACTGACACAGCTGTGGAAGAACATGATGAGGGCTTGTGGCCCTTTGTTTAGGGGAATGCTCGCTCTCTCTGTGCTTCAGGGTACATCTCAGCCAGCTCTGCTTTTAGATGTGCTATGAAAACAACAAAATAAGGAGTGATGGAGGAGAAGACTTTCAGCCCTTGGTAACTGCCRAATTATGAAAGGAAAAGAGGATCAATGGATGTTGTGGGACAGGAAAGGAACGAGGGGCCAGAGAAACTGCGGAATGGGAAGRTATGTGCATTCAGTAGTATATGGTAGAGAACAATACAGGCTTTTGCTATTGTGATAGGTTATTTGTTATTGTTGGGTGCTGTGAAATTCAAACTATCTTATTCATTCTCTCTGTCTCATAGCTTCAACTGTTAATGTTTGATATTAGGTAGAAATGTTTCCTTCAGGTAACTTATTCTGTAGCAGTCCTTATCATTTCCTTAACCTTCCTCTTGAGCAAGTGGCTCTGGTCACTGTCAGAGAGAGAACAAACCACATGAGTAATACTAGTGTGACGGGAGTTCCTTTTGTTATCATGCTAGAAATTGTCATCATCAAAAGACAATATTAGCAGTATTTCCATCTTTTGCTGTATGTTGGYTTCTTCTTGATTCCATTATAATATGATAATAGATTAATTCATGCTGATTCTCTACTACTTTTCCTCTTTCACTTGTGTAAATAGGGTGCAGAATGCAGCCAGGTCAGAATGGTTATAGGTAGCTCTCTCTCTGCCCAGGTACAAGTGAATAAGTAAGGGTAAAACAGGAGAGATCCAGGCCTACTGGCTTCAGGTCACAGCTGGGTTTAATGGTTACAGTATCTGTAGCTATTCTTAAATGTAAGAAAAGTACARTATCATTTCTTTATTTTTTGTAATACCATATGTCTAGGTGTCCCATTCCATAGAACAACATCTTCTAAATCTCTGTTGTGTGCTAATGTTCCAGTGTGGAACAAAAGATGATTCCTAACTGCAAGGAAAATGTCTAGGATGAGAAACAAAAGACAAATGTTGTCAGATGTCAGAGTATAAGAAAATAGTTAAAAGATCAGATGGAGATGAGTGTTTCCAGGGTTATTAATATAGTTTATTTTGAGAATATCRTAAAAACAGTTACCCTATGCCTGCTTCTGTCTCATTAATGTATTGGCTGCTAATAGCTTTTAAACATAAACTTCTTATGGCAAAAAATATAAAGAATTCCTCAGCTCTTTGAATCTTTTAAATAATTGCAACTATTTCCATTTAAGAAATTTGCTCTTGCTCAGCCCTATCCTGGTAGTCACCAGGCTGGCTAGATAAGCGATGAGTCTTTCATGTGTATAATAYACTTGTGGCCTGAAGCAAAAGAGTTGCACAGTGATGTCAGGAGAACCACGCTAAAACAAACATCCACTTCTGATCTCATTTCTTGAAGGCTTCCATTTGTGTGTGAAATATTCAAAGTCCAGTTGAAAGCTGGGAAACTTCTTCAGACAGTGGCTTTTTCTTTTCTTTTCCTAAAAGAAGATTACAAGGATCATCACTTGAAGAGACAAGGCCCTGCTTCTTCTCTCATTTTCATCAGCCTGAATCATGACTAATTCTGCTGACTTGAAGGATTTAGTCACTGCAGGGAAGAGTCTGTGAAAAGTGAAAAGGTGTTCAGAAAGCTGTGGCAGCATTTTGGTGCTGATTAGCACTATTAAATGCTAGCAATCTGCTGTTACTAGCAAATGACTTTCTGGAATTAGTGAGGATGCTTTGAGCACAGCACAATCAAGAGTTCGCTTGCAACATGGCCAGGCTTTTCAAGGGATATTTGATAAAATTTATACCTGCCTCTTTCCCTGCTTGTACCGTACTGCCTTTTGAAAATTCACTTCTATTCTGTTTTGCTCACATGTTCCTAAAGCATTGATCTTTATAGTGAAGTTTAACATTTCATTTCCTATCTTACTTCCATCCTGTCAAATACAGTTTCAAATAACTGGAGCCACTTGTCTTTCATGATCAAAGTGATACAGAGACTTGTGTTCTCAAGCTTTCTTGGCAGCATGTCAAGAACAGCCCCTTCTTGTGTGTAATATGTAATAATCTGATTTGCTGCATGGACTGTATTTGTTTGAAGAGAGGGTAACTGCATAGATTTTAGGGAGCTTGCAAGAGATACAGTTTAAGGAATATAAGGAAAACAAATCAGATCCAGAGAGACAGCCTCGCTACTGGGAAACAACATAGATTCATAGATTGTAAGGTCAGATAAGACCTTTATGATCTTCTATTTGACTGACTATATAATTCAGGCCATAGAATGTCATTCAGTAATTCCTGCTGTGAAGAGAATTACTTTGGCCCTTCATGAGCTTTCCAGATTAGTGATAGTTACCTAGTAATTTATTTAAATTCAATAGCAATCAAATAAAATGCAGAGTAAATTTACCAGTCATTTTCCTGATTTCATATGCTATGGGGTCAGTGACCTGCAAACTCCTTTATGATCCCTGTGTTGTGAGAAGAACTCTAGGGCTGAAGTCATGGTGCCCTCTGAGTCTCAAGAAAATCTACAGGTCAATAACCTTTTATTTCTGACCTTTTAACTGGCTCTAGTGGGCCATGAAGACCTAAATGCCAGCTCTTTCAGATTCCTGGGAAGCTTCAAGCCTCTTGAATCTAATTCTCTGTGAGAGTTTTGCTCTCATATATTCAGGTCACTGATATTGCAAAAGCAACTCGCAGCCATGTGTGAGGGGAAAGCTTTGGGGCATTGAGTGTTATGCAGCTAGTGCTACATGATGAATTCAGGGCTGTCATGTAACTCAGGAATTACACTTCTCCCCAGAAGTAACTCACAGTTGTGACTCACCTAACTACGGCTTTCCAGGGAGAAGACAGTGCTGCAGATTCCTCATTTGTTTTATCTGCATGAGGCCAATGAATCCGTCAGTCACACAGGAGCTTCTCTCCCACTCTGCTGTGTACTCCATAATAAACTCTACTACTTGCTTTTTAGTCTTTCTCTCTTTCCCCTTCTTTCTAAGAAAGTGTTATCTAATTATACTAAAATCAACTGGCTATTCTCCTGTTACATCAATTTCTATCCTACAGGCTTCCAAAATTTTTATATGACAAACTCATGCTAACTTTGAGGGAAGCAGGTTGAAACTCTAATTGCTTCAACTCCACCTTTGTGTAGCTGCTTTACCCCTGCAGAGAAAGCCTACATGAAAGAATAAACATYATCCTTTTCTGGCCAAGGATATCAAAGGACAACCCTCTTTTTTAAAGAAAAATGTCTTGAAATCACATAGGAGCAGTGCTTTAAGATCTCCTCCACTATACGCTTGAGTATGCTCAGGTGGACCCACAAGTACTTTTTAAGAAGCCTGCAAAGCAGTAGTGTTGATGAAGAGGAAATGGAGTAATACAGTGTTATAACTGTTATTTCAGAGTAGATCGGCCTTGGCCTGCACTCTTTTGCTGGCTGGTCTGAAAGTCCTCTTTCTCTTTCAGTACAAGCATGTGAAAGGTACTGTGTTGTCAGCCTTGTATCCATGAGGACTTTCCGTGAATTCAAGAAGTGAAATTCATACATTTAAAAGTTGACACCCGCCTCATTTTTGTACTTTAAGTAAGTGGATACATCTGTTGATCTGAGCTGTGGGAAATCAGAGAAAGTTATTATTTTCATTGCCTAGGCAGGCTGTGGAATCTCTGTCACTATGTTTTCAAGAACAGGTTAGACGAACATCTGCCAGGAACGGTTTAGGTAGAGTTGAGCCTGCCTTGGGGCAGGGGGGTGGATGAGATGACCCCTTGCAGTCCCTTTCAGCCCTATTTTGTTCAATTCTCTGAWTCTCTATGGGAATGCAGGCAATCTCCAGTCTGTGCAGAGCAGTTCRTGTATTCAGCATGGCAGAAAAGCCTGAGTTCCATGAGCACCTGACAGCTGTATGTGTTTTGATGCACTATGAAACTCTGTTCCCAATACTGCTCTACCACAAGGATCATTCAGTGTGACTACTGTCTTCAGTGCAGTTGTTCCTGATGGCTTATAAATGAAAAGGAAGACAACTTTCCTGGAGCTGTAAAGAGCCTTGGATCAGAATGATGATTTTACATTCTGTGACATTGCCTGTTGTGGTTATTCAAGGATTTTCTGGTCATGAGTTTCAAGCAGAACAATTTCTAGGGTCACAGTTTTGGGTTCTGGGTCACTGGAGAATGTAGTAGAGGAATTAATTGATCTTTTCAGGTTTGGCCATTTAGKTCACTGAAAATCAGTTAGTTTCTAAAGACTGTTTCAGGGCCATGGGATCCCAACGCATCTATGGCCCTTTTATGACAATCCATAAAGCCTGTCATAAAGGCTGGAGAAGTCTCAGATATGGCAGCTTTGCGCTGTCTTTCCTTCCTATTCTGAACCAAGGACAAGCGAGGAAAGGTTGGAAGCTTGGCCTGGGCAGCAGTCTCTCTATTTCTGACCAGTTAGGGTTGCAGTTCTTGAGCCAGCTGCAGGACTGGAGGACGAAAGGAGAGTTACCATCTTTATCCATCCTCTCTGTATGGGTGCACAGAGCATCACATTTAGTTCCCATGAGGAACAAGTCTGTTTTGTTTTCAGTGTAATCTCAAGGGTTGGATCTTGGGAACACTCTTGAAGCAAGGTGGATCCCTTCAAGGGAGACCCATAGGTATCTAAGTAGGATAATCACTAAATATCATTTGTTTTTGAACTTTAATACAGTATGATTTTGAAATGATTTTTTTAATGCAGATAGGTATATCTTATGGCCAAGTCTGATGGTTATGCAGAGAAAGTCTAAACTAAAGCCTGCTGAAATCTCTAGCAATCTTTTCATGGGGTTTGGTGAGATGCCAGAAACATTGCTGCCTGAGACAGACTGTTGCTATAAAACCAAGATTTAACATCAAGACTTACACATCCAGTCAATGAGACTTTATATACATGACAAGCTAAATGGGTATTGGCAGAGTGTAAGGATAAACTTTCTCAGAGAAAGTTCTTGCTAAGGGTGGGTTGGAACATCTTCCTGTCATGCAAATGTTTTAGTTGTAAAATGCTGATTTGTTGAAAAGAAAACTTTCTTGGGAAATCTGTCGGCTTCTTTGAAGTTATGACTAGGAAAGGCTTCTCACATGATGAGTAGGACTTTGAGGACAAGGGAAAGTAGAGGTAGAACATAAATCTGATTCTACTAGATCAGACCAAAGATCTTATTTTGTGCCAATGGCTGGGACCAGATGCCCATGGAAATAATTTAAGAATATGCATATGGTGATGCTTTTCTTTACATACTCTGTATTGAAAGGTGACAGGAAGAGAGGGAAGTTGAGCAGCTAAGAAAGAAAGCACACTAAAGCCAGCCAGTAGCTCAGTCGTAAGGGCTTGCACTTGGAGAGCTGGAGACTGGGCTCTGATCAGGTTTAACAAAAATTGCAGTCTGGACACCCTGGGTGCATGCCCTGAAGAATGTCACTGGYGGTATATTTGTGCAGCTTTGGCCTTTTTTCAAACTTTTATTCTGATTTTAGAAGAAAACTTTCTAAAACYGTGAAGTTTGCCGGGAAGTAGAATTTGCATGTTGTGGCCAGTCTGAATCTTGCTGCACCACTGATGTCACATGCTGTCTTGCAGTCRGTGTTATCCTTCCCACTCCGGTGGCAGGGTGCTTTGTATAGCAGTGCTGTCTCTACCATCTCTCCCTTTACTCTTCTCATCAGATCGTCAGATAACTTACTTCCTCATTGCTCTTGAGTGTGGTGGTGCCATATCAAAAAAGACTATTAGAGTCTTTGATACAAGACAGCAGTGTGATCTACCTGGTTAGGAAAATAGTATCTTGTAATAGTGAGCAAGTGCTAAAACCAACATCTCTTACAGTCTTGGCAAATCAGTTTCATGGTTGTTTGATAAATGCGAACATATTAAGACTGGGAAATTTGGAATTCTCTTCCAAGTTCTGTGGTGAGTATAATTCTCTGGCTACCTCCCCAATTAGGCACTGGTCCACCAAGCTGTCCATTTTCTGTCTCAGACTTTGGTCCATTCCCCACAAGGTCAGAGAAGACATCGGCCTCATGACATTTACTGAACACGACAAGAAAAGGAAGATTTTGCAACATAGGATTTATGTGAAATAATAGCTATGTCATTTTATTGTGGTGGGCTAATTATCTGATAATTGGCTATGTACAACCTTCATTAACACTTCTGTGCTCCATTTTGTGTAACTCAAGGACACAACAAGAAAGCCATTATCTCTTGTTCCACCATACTCCCTTTTTTGTTTTTCTAACATGCACTAAAATCTGATGTGTATCAGTTTGGAGTGCAAAACTGAAAAGTGATGTGTAGCTAATCATACAACAGTATGGATCAATATGTCTTTGGTTTCTAGCTGGCTTTAGAATGRCACCTTGACACACAGTATCAATAGGCCTATAGTTAATGATTTGTAGTTCCCAAATGCATATTTTTTGTCTAGTGTCAAATACTACAGTAAAAAAATTGTAAAGGGAAAGGTTACAGTCAAAGGTATCCTTGACATGTTTCTGCACGTGTTTCTCCTCTTGATAAAATACTTCATTTACCCAGGAGACTTCTCCTTTACTCCAGAAATGGAATGCTCAGGTTTAACTTAAAGTGACAAGCAAAGTGTAATGAGGAAAACACAGGCTCACCAATACAAAGAAAGCCATGAGAAATGCATGCTCTTGCATGAGAGATCTTATTTGTGATATACATGTTCGCACTGTATGGATGACCTGCCAAAGCATTGCAGGGCTGGAGGGAGCGGGAGGATTTGAAACAGAATCAGGAGAGCTGATGCCTGGGCCTGGCACTTTGGCAGTTTAATATGACCAGGTTAGGAATTTAACCTCAAGTTAAGTCCCACAAATTATATTTGCGAAACTGGGTCCAAATGAGAGTTGGAATAAAATACACATGAAAAGGGGTGATGTGGAGTAGGCAAAAAGGAAATTACTTGTTTAGTTCTCTGAGTYTTTGTTCCTGTCCATTTGGTTGTGGTGGCTAAAGAGATTACTGACGCCACCTCTCCAGCTTCCTGCTTGCTGACAGGTCCCACTCTCTGGCTCCACATTTCACAGAAATGCCTGCTAAGTTAAAGCACTGTCCACTTGGATTTTTATTGACAGCCAGTCTGTGTGCTCTCCTGCCTCTTCTGAAATGGTGACTTTTGAATGAGGGCTGCAGACAGTGGGTGTTTTAAACTCCCTCAGCCACTGCCATTAAAAACAGCAGGGAATGCAAGTAAAAGCTCTACATCTTCAGGCTGCCAAAACAAAGCTAACAGAGCTACCCCTTTTCTCAGCAAAAGAGTAATTAAAATACTWTCATTTTCCTCAAGAAAATTTTACTCATCAAAATTGGCAAAATGGATCTTTACAGAATTCCATAATTGTCTTATTCTCCTCAGGTAAATCTGAGAATTTCCAACCCAAATCTCTTACTCACAGATTTACTTATCCTGCAAAAATCATATTGTAGATTCACCAGAAGTGACTTGAAATGACAAACTATTGTTGTTCTTGTAAACATCCAGCATATTCCATAGTCTGCCCTTTCTTCCAAATCACCTGATATAGTTTAATATGTCACCCTGAAAAATGTATTTTTAGTGACAGCGATAGTACTTTGTCATTATCTGTGGAATGTGGGAAACACAGTGCTTAATCCTTTAGCCAGTGATTCTTTGTTACAAATTCTTCAAACATGTAACAATTTCCCATTATGTCATTCATRCTAAGACAGATGTGAATGAGAGATAAGCCTTGGGGAAGAAGATAAAGTTGCAAAATGAACACCATTAAATGCACAGAGTAATCTATAAATGTTGCCTCTTATTCATAGTTTCTCTGATTTATAATAATGGATCTTATACATTAGATCCCATATTCTTAGGACATGAAGAATGAAAGAAATGAAAATGTCTTTTTTTTTTTTTTGCTGGTGACTTACTTTTTTTCAGTGAGTTTTGCTGCTGAGTGATACAAGTTTTCTTTGACATACTGCTGTAGTACTGTATTTGATTTCAGTTTCCCACTGAACAGTGCCAAGTGATATGTAATGCTTTAAGTTGTAGTATGATTTTCTCCAGCACTATCCTCATATCAATCACAAATCTTTTTTTCAGCTAGATGCTTAAAAATTATATGTATCCAGAGCACATATTTCAATCCCTTACCGGCCAAACTCTGGACAGGTAACCTTCTGCCCTTCGTGATCACTAACAATAAAAAAATCAAAGAACGTTGGTAAAAGCAGTTTCACCATGGGAACCCAATTTTGTTGTTTATCGCAGACATRCCCGGCTTGCTCCCAGTGAATTACCTTATTAGGCATCTGATCACATTTACCTCATTGAAATTGAAATCATCCTGTCTTCAAAATAGAAGCCTACTGCCTGGAGGAACTTGTCTTGTAGATTGCCAGACTTTTTGTTTGGTTTGTTCAGATTTGTTTGTGCACTGTTTTGGAGAAAGCTCAGATAACTCTTTAGTATTAAAAAGCGGCAGGAAAACTGCTGCATTTCGGAGAAGTCAGACTGGCGACTGCTGAAAAGGCTTGTCTTGTCATGACTTTGGAGATACAAAAGTGAGTGGTCGTACAAGGCACAGATTGTCTTGACTGCTGTCTGGCTTCATTCTCGCTTGGGAATGGAGAGAGGAGATGTGTGACACRGGTGTAGTGGAGTCGTGTAGTGGAGTCGTCCATGCAGATTTCCGTAATGCATGACAGGAACAAAACCTGAGTGAGGCATGTAAAGCAGTAGTCAGCAGCAGCCACAATGGGAAAGGGTCAGTCAGAAGCACAGAGCTAAGGGGATGGTATTTCGCTAAGCTTGGATGGACTCTGATCACTGCAGCTCATCAGGATAATCCTGAAGAGGAATATTCCACATGTCCACCTGAGTGGTTTCCATTTGCCTTCTGACTTCTAGCGAACCGTCATGCACCCAGAATGGGTTTTCTTCCCTCTCCTTGACTGCATAAGAAATACTGCAAAAGGCTCTTGCTCATTTTAGTGGAGGTCTGGCTTCCCTCAATGCTTTCCCGAGAGAGGGAAATCTCTCTTAATATGGGTATAGAAATGTAGAAAAGGGCATTGAACAAAGGGATTTCTGTAGATGCAGAGAGAGTATTGTTGCAGTTGGACTAGACASAGTGTACTTGAAAGTTTCATTTAACAGTATTTATTCTGTCAAAATTAGCCAAAAGCTTAGAGAGAAGATGATTAAGCCTCTCTTGGCATTTTGCAACAAACATTGAAGTGATTTTTTTTATTTTTTTTATTTTTTTTTTTTATAGTAGAACACTTATTTTATGGTTTCAAAATGTCTTGAAATAGCCAAGGTAGAACAAAAGAGTCTGGGATTTGTTTTATAGGCATTTTGCCCCCTTTTTTTTCTCACTCTTCGCTTATCACAGACTTTGGAATTTTTTACCCGTGGAGTATTCTAAAGCTGCCACTGGGTGATCTGGGATCTTTTAAAATGTTTCCTGCAAGTGGCTTATCTGCTCAGCAGTCATTACTTTCAGCCATGTTTCTTTTTCTATACTCTCTTTCCATTACCATGTATTTTTATTTTACTGTATCTCACCCCTTCAGTGTTAGTATAAAAATTGCTTACTTTGGAAACAACCCTGGTTATCCTGTATTCAGAGCTGTTATGTTATGTTCCACAGGTCCTTTGTTCCCCTTTTGGGCTTGTCACTTCATTGTCCATTGAGGAAGATTATTTCCCTATTATTTGCTTTATCCAATGATTGCTTCCTCTGAAACTTTCCTGGAAAAACTCGTTCTGTCTGTATTGCCTCCCACGGTGTTTCATCATTTAAATCTGAGTACTTTCCTTTCTTGCATTGATCAATAATTGTCTAATATCTTGAAATACTCTCCTTTTCTTTCTTTGTGGAGTTCTGTATCTGAGCAGGCAGCTCTCAGAAGACTCATGTATTAATCCCTAGTAATCTAGGTAGTTCYACAAAGAGCCAGTCAAGAGCCAAAGGCTTGTAACAGTTCTGTTCTGGCTTTTATATCACTGTCCTATCTCAGCTCCTTCTGATGTCAAATAAATCTTTTGTCAYGTCCCTGTTAATTCCTTTCACAATAGAGGGTTTTGACTGGGTATTTTTTACATAGTACAGGGTTTTTCTTGCAATGCAGCATTTTCATGCTTATAAATCATAGATTATCTGCTAGTAAACATGTGACTCAGCAGCAGTAAAAGTTATGCAGGTAACATAAAGAGAAGTTTACTGTTAATTTTGTTCTGTTTTTCTGAAGTRTAAGTCTATTTAATTTTTTAATGGTGTACATTTTGTAATATATGGGTTTCATGCACAGAAAGATATCATTACTTTGAGAATCAGTCTATCTAGAATTTTGTTCAGTTTATTACTGTTCTGTCCTTAACTTGTCTGTCCCACATAGCCTGGTTTATGTAGCTTTAGGTCAAACCAAAGTCTGGGGAAGAGCAAGTTGTTTTTAGTGATTGGGTTATACCCCGACTCCACTGAAATCAGTAGAAGCTTTACCACTGATTCCCAGGAATTAAGCTTTCATTTGGTATGCTGAGCTGAACTATCTACCTAAAGAGATAACRTGGCTGACCAAAATATAGCTCTCCTTTTACGCCGTTTCTGTATCAAGGAGAGTATAGAATATTTCATTCTCTTTCTGTGTATTTTGCTTTTTCCATACTGTGACTGTGGTCCATTGATCTGGTTATGGTGTAACCATGTTACTCATGGGACTGCAGTATTTCTGTGCTGTAATCCTCCAACACAAACACAAGCAGGGGCACTGTGCCACCTGAGACTGCAGTTGGTGTTGCGCATGCTCTGTGCAGTTGGTTAATGCAAGTGTAGTAAGTTTGATGAGTTTGGGAGATGTTGGATTTATATGCATTCCCAAATGCATCACACAKCTGCTAGAGGCTTAGGGCCTTCTGGGTGTACTTGAGCACACTGTATCCACCTGTGTGTTTTGTCTGGGACTTTAGGACTTTACCTGACTAAGACGTGCTGTTCTAATGGGGCTGAGGGACATGCAGTGGTTCTGGACAAAGGCACTGTACTTGTTTTTCAGTCAGTTTTAAGCTGCCATTAGTCAGTTCTGATGATACCATCTGATTGGGTTTTGCTGTGTTGGTGCAATTCCTTTGCGTAGAATAGGGCTGATATATCATCTGAGTCCTTGTGGCTGTGGTACAGCTTGAAGGTAGATATAAAAGCCTTTTGTCTTGAGAAGTCAGACAGTGTTCAAACTAGATGCCTGGCAATGGTAGTCTGGAAAGAATCTCTTCTCTTATCAAACAGGTTTCCTAAGAACTGATCTGATCTGAGGCCTCTAGCAGTAGTTAAACTGATCATTCTGCGATCTCCTACATGTTTGCGTAGCTGTGCTGGCTCATGTTATGGRTGTGGGAGGGGTGATAATTGGCAGGAGAGTAGATAAGGAAAAAAAAAAGCAGAAGTGCTTTCCTATCTGAGCATATTGTTCCATGATATGTGTTCTTCAACAACAAAGTTAGCTGAAGAAATCTCTTCCTCCTCCCCTAGTCAGTCATTCCCATTGTGCTCTGCAGCTACCACACTTTTAGTGGGCCTGACAGAACTGCTTGTRGGTTTGCTGCAAACCAGCTTGCTGAAATGGCACAGCTGAGGGCATGCAGAGCTGTGGTATGGCAGAGAAATCAACAGCTCTGGAGAATGGCAAATGAGAACTTCTGAACCAGCTTTGCCAARAAGAAAATGTGTTGTGAGCTACAGCTTTAAGCATTGCTAGTATAAACATTCCCATGTGCACACGGCTGCATAAGTCATGAAGAARGCTTTTGTCCAAGGAGCACACGGTGTACAAGAGACATTTTCAGGGGCCAAGAGAGGTGAAGCAAGTTACATATAGACTCAGAGAAGATGTCAAGGCGGAACATCGACTAGTTTGGCTGACATGGGGTAGAGCTTGGGATTTATATGAAAAAGGAGTACTTGAGGTTAATCTGATTCATTAGAAAGCCAGGGCTGGTGCTTTGYTGTACGTAGAGAGTCATAGCAAGAGGACTGAAAGGAATCAATGAGTTGGCATGATAGGACAGATAGGAGAGCTGTTGCGGTCAATCAGGCAATATTGACCGACCCAAATGAGACTTGCTTTATGACAAGTGTTGTACAGCAGACCACCATGATCCTTGAATATTTGCATGGTAAGATCCATGCAAAATCCAGTGTAGATGCAGATGGGTCAAGCAGGGCCTTAGTGATGAGAAGTTTAAAGAGAACTGTGCACTGATGGCTATCCCAGCAAGAAATACAAACAATTTAATGAATTCACTTWAAATGTCTCCAGAGAATTCATTTGCAAACCTTTGAGGTATGAAAGTGCTTGCTCTCAGAGTAGTTGTTAGACGTGTATTGGGCAATAGTCTTTCTAGCTTACTCAGAGTTTGGCAGGTAACTTTTTCTCATGGGTACCTGAGCTATTTTTAGATTATGCAGCTGGCATGTTTCTAAAGGCTCATTAATGAGTTAGGAATCCTCATCTCAAGAATGTGTATTTGTTCCCTTTTCAAGGCAAGCAAAACTGTCAGGAATCAACAGAAAGATTTATGAGCCTCCCTGGAAGTGGTGGGTTTTCCCGGCATTGTTCTCAGCAGGGAGAGTGTAGGAAGGGACACGCTCCTCCCTTGTGAAAGCCCTGAGGGGAAGACTTTTACAGATAGTGACTATGGGAACCAGTTCCTTAGTACTCGCCTGTCAATAAAATATTCRGTATCCCCTTTGGAATGTGCCTGCAGTCTGACCATTCCTTGGGATTTTGAAGTTTAGAAGATGATAACAGGAAATAAAAAAGCCATTGCGTTCTGGCAARGGCAGCGTGCATTCACCTCTAGGGAAATTTTTTTTTTCTTTCCCACATGCTTTGCAGAAAGTTTTGAATCAAAACTTCCTATCAACAACTCGAAAAAAGGTCTCATTCCCTGTTCTCACTGAATGGCCTTTCTTCCATGTAAGCAGTCCAAGGAAAGGAAGCGTAAATCCACAGATTTCAAGTTGAGTGAGTTCTCCTTTCTGATTTCAAGTGCTTATATGTCTGCAAACTGAATGTCTGGCAAGGCTTTATTGGATTGTTTGCTATTTTGGTGACTATGAGCCACAGTCAAGAGACTAGGACCTCACTGTGTTTGATACAGGACAAGAATAGGTTGAAAACACAACCCTGTCCCCCAGAAGTGTGCACGCTGAATATTAGACAGACAACAGATGCATATAGACAGACAAATGAGCATAATTTGTTGAGGTTGTGGAAGCAACCTCAAAACGAGAGACAGGGGACTAAGCCCCTCCACATACCAGGACCAAGATTTTTGTATGAATCTTGACAAGGAAGAGGTTTTAAAGAGGACAAAGCAGCAGCTCTGCAGCTGTGCATGGGACATCTTCCAAGCGTGAAGGGCTGCAAGGGAGGACAGGAAAGTGGTGGTTATAAGACTGCAGTAAGAGCACAGGATGGTAGCACCATGGGAAAAGGAAGTTGGCATTAGTTCTGCTTTTTAGGATCTGATTCCCTTTTCATTCAAATGCATGTCAAAACTCTCTCTGAACTGAATGGTACCAGGCTGGAAGAGCTGAGGCCTAGGGATCCGATACCATCCATGAAGTCATTTGGTGGACCTTCCAGACATCTAGTAGGCAGTGTGTCAAGGCCTCTTGTCTGGCAAGCAGCAGCTGGCAGGCTTATTGGGGCACATCTCATTCCCATTCCTGAATTCCTGGGTGGTCGGGTCTATTGCCACATGCAAACCAGCTAGTAGAGCCTGGGTGGCTCCACACCAGCTATAGTGCATACATGCTGTTCCTTGGCAAAAGTAGCTGTGGCATTGGGAAAGGCATTAGGGCTTTAGGAGGATGGTGGGGAAGAATCTTGAAGATATTACAGGGACTGCAGGAGGGAGGGGGGTAGCTGAGGCTGCTGCCATGGGAGGCAGGGGGATATGGGACTGTACTGGGGCATTATGGTATGGTAGGAAAACTGGGAGACCCTGGGATTCTGCAGTGAGGATATAGGTGAGGTTGGTCTAGTGCAGGATGAGGGTGACCTATATGGGAGACCTATAGTATTGTGTGGAGAAAAAAATCAGTAAAAGGACAGCGGCATGCCAAGGGCATTGCAACACAGGGGAAAGGGGTGAGATATATTTAAGATGGCATGACATGTATAAAAAGATGAGAAGTGATTATGAAGGATATGAGATATTGTGGAGTGTAGGAGCCAGGGAGGAAAAAGTGTGTATTATGCAAAGGATTGTATGTTGGCAAATCAAGGCACTTAATGGCCTACTCTGTATCTTTAATTGGGGTTTCTTTGAGCACTGTCTGCAGAGATTCTATTCAATCTTAGTTTGGATGCTGCCTCTAAAATAAAGTAGGGTTTCTTTCCTCATTTCAAAATAATGCCCTGCAGACTAATAGCCATGGCACAAGCCAYGGGCTTTAAGGGAATGGATAACACATGCCAACCAGAACTAATCCAATTATCACTTAAAGGTTTKTTTCAATTTATCAAAAATGGTATATTCCTATCCCCTGACTCCCAGCTCCATCCTTTTCATTTGTACTTTATGAGAAATGCTAAGTTTCCATAAGACAATCTGTTTTGACTCCAGCCTAGCTGGCAGCTGGAAGTACCAGAACAATTGAAAGGAGAGAGCCTGTCCTTACAGATTTTCAGCTGATTATAACAGATTTCTGTGCCTATCTCCCTGAAAATATTGAATACTTGATGGTTATTTTTTAATATTTAGTAACATGACCTGGGAGGATGAGCATATCAAAGATTGTGAGGTTATTATGTTACAGGCGGCCATAAGACTTACCATTTCCTTGGACTATTTTCTGTCAATTAGAGTAAAACAAATAAAAAAAAAATGAAGATGGAGCATTGCTACCAGAAGCCCTGTTCTTCAGCATAGAAAACCCACTGGTACTGAGCCCAAAACACAACTGAAATTCTTTGCTGACTTTGACAGAGTGACAAGAGTGGAGAACTTGTCTCAGTCCCTTCCGCTCTACTCCAGATAATCACACAATTTTATTTCCCCTTCTTCATGTTCATGGTTTAATATGAACTGTGGACTTCAGGTATTAACYTTGAAGTACCCAGGTGAAAAAAAAGCTATGGCTCATTTTTTATAGACACTTGCCTTGCAAGGGGATGTCTATGTAAAATACAGTAGGAACCTGTTCTCCCAGGTAAGAGTTGCACTTTGAAATTAAAGGCATTAAATTTGGCTTGTCATCTGTCATAGCGAGATTTTATACTTTTTTAACAGCCAGACTCGTTGCTGAACATACATAATCCTGAAACATAATCTTTAATTGTGATTTATRATTACAATTAGATTTATTGTATCAAGTTGCTGTTGTAGAACCCTTTGTTTTCCTAAGAAGGTGGGGCTGTAAATATCCTGGGAAGGGGAGAACTGAAATAATATTCCAGAGTTTCTTCTAAAAGCTTTTTCATTTCAAAGCCAATTAAAAGAAATAATACAGAAAAAATTCCTACACCATAACCAAATCCCATTTAATGTTTAGTTATCTAATAGCAGTAGATAGTAAAAGGAAGAAAGCTGAGCAAAAAAAGAGCTTGTAGGAGCCAGAAAAAGAAGGCACAAATTCAAGTTTTAACTGTGAGAACAAAAAAGGTTTCAGAGTGACTGTCAGCTTCCCCAGATGAGAAATGCTTAGTCTGTAAATGTTAGATACGCTGGGAAACTGAATGGATCTTTCACTCCTTCCCCTCACTTACAGAGGGTGTTGTGATAAAGTGAGATTGCCAYAGATATTTTACAAAATAAATTTTTCAACGCCTCAGCCTCAGACTGTGGTTTGCAGCTGCCAGAGGTCTGGGTCAYATTCAGGAGATTGTAGGAAGTCATGCAAAACGAACGTGAAAAAGAAAAACAACTGTTTTTCCAACATAAGCCTTTGTAGTGCTGGTTTCATTTCAGGGCTGCCATCTTGCTATAGCATTGGRGTAGTGGCTTGTAACGGAGTGTGTGTGCCTGTGTGGAGCAGCTTGCTGTACTGAGAGAAAACTACCAGTTAGCTGAGCAAGCAGAGCACCGGGGATGCCTGGCTTGCAGCTGAGGAAGAGGAGGTGGTGCGCCTCTCCCAGCCCGGGCACAGGGCACCTCGTTCACATGCACCTTCCTCTCTCATACCTGATACTCCCTTTTTGAATGCTCGTGCTTACGAGGCGGTTTGAAATGGGGTTGTAAGAACAGGATTTTGTCTGCTCTTCAACAGGTTTTCAGATATTTTGTGAGTAGGAGAGCAACAGAGTGGCATTTTGTAGTATGGGTCCTCTACAGACATTGTACCGGGAGTAAAATTTTAGCTTATTTCTCTAGGGGAGGGAGAGGAAGGCGGTCGTTGGACTACGGACTGTGTGGGGCCAGAAGGAGATGATGGGGGAGGCTGTGCCGTCTCCTTGGCTCCTGCAAGAGCACTCTGGTGGGGATGTACCTTGACAGTGACYGTGCTGCAGTAAATTTACAGCCCTGTTCACTGGGAGGAATGAAGAGTTCAACCAGGGTTCAAGAGATGTCCTCTTGAACATGGAGAGTCAGCCAGGGCTCCCCCGGCTTTTTTAACAGGCTTTTCGAAGAGCGTTTGACTCTGAAGTGCTCTAATCGCAGGAAAAGGGCAACGGGAAACATTACCCCAGGAGAACTGCTAAGTAGGAAGGCCTGGCCTAGCAAAAGCAAACAAGACTATTTTAATTACCTGTRAGAATACCAAACACGCAAGTGGGAGGCAGATTTGGGTGGTTTGGTGGCCATTGCGGCTGCTGAAGTCCCAAAGAGGTCAGAATAGYATAGCTGGGTTTTGGTATCCTGTGCCATTTTTATGCTTAACTTTTGGGTTAAGAGAAGGTGTAATCTTTTGCTGAGCAGCTGAATACTCTGCACTCGAGCAATGTGTAAGCTGAGCCCCGCAATTACAGTTCTTTCTGGTCCTTCTGTCCTTCCTCTGAGGAACAGCCTGAGGGCCTGGCATAATCATCTCCCAGCATCTTTACTTAAATAAGCAAATACACTATTTTTTTCCCCAGGTCCAGATATTTGCTTGTGACAAGGATCCAGTGGTTATGTTAAAATAAGGATGCTATCTATTTAAGGCAAAAAAACCCAAACAAGTCTAATTTTCCATTGGGTAATGCCATAGACTTGTTTGCACACCGAGGGCTTAAAGGCATCCTATGCCTTTTATACTATAGCTAAATAAAATATGTGGCTCTGCCTTGAGGCATCATGACTGTAACTTGTTTTTCTTCTGGAAAGGTGTTTTCTATCCTGGCTTTGTTATAAAACACACCCTATTTAACAATAAAAAAGCTCTTGAAAATCTAACAGTGCCATCCAAAATGATGAGTATTTTTTTTTTGTGCTTGAGCTACAGTCTTCAAATATTTTTAAAAGAGTTTTAAAGCAGTTTACATTTCTTGGACTGCTGAGCAGGACAGGGCTCCAGAAATGAAACAGAACAATACTCCTGCCCASTTCCATGAAACCCCTGTCAGGGCCAAAGGCTTGCGTGAATGTATTATATGAAGAAAGAGCTTTCATCTCGTACAGAGGCTTTATTGTSCTCCAGAAAGAGTTTTGGAACCGTCTGAATTTTTACTTTTTCTTTGCCCTGAGTACCCAGCCTCAAACAGCTTGTTGTGAAGCTCGGAATCCTTAATCGCGACTGGTCGGGACAGACCTCTTCCTCCAATATGAGTATGAGTTGTATTAAATTGTAATGTAATCTGGGGGAAAAAAATAGAAGCCTGCCTAAAAGGTTATCAGATCTAGTGCACTTTTAGTGGGATGAGGAGGAAACACAGCAGTGGTAAACAAATGTAGAAACTATTGTGACTGCGGCTTAGAATCACCAGGAGACCAATTAACACCTTTTTGTTAGGATTAACTATTATGCTGTTTGCAGCAAGAGCCTGAAATTGGTACTCCCTTGTAGTTCAAAGTGTGACTACATTGCAGTTACAAGGGAAGTAGAGATCAAAGCTTCCAGAACAAATAATTACATGAAGGTAAATTCCATCTGATGTAGGAAGCTGCAGAAGCCTCCAAAGAATAGCAAATAGTTTGGCGCAGAGTGGCGTGTGGGAGGGTGAGCAATACAAAAGACGGGCTTTCAAAGGGAAAACGCCTCTCCTCAAACGATCGAGGGAATCGGCTGGTCTAAAAACCATTTAGTTRTATGGGGCTGCTCTTTGCTGTGTCAGCAGCTCCATTATGCAGCTTTATTTTCTGAGCTTCATCACTCAGATGAACCAGTGCTAATACGTAGCATAGCAAGTCTGCGTGGGGTCTCTTTATTCGTCTGGGAATTTTAAAGGTAATTAAGGAGGAAGAAGCCCATTGTGCTATACTTGGTGACTGTTTTATTTTCTTGATGTTGGTACTATGCCCAGGAGAGGAGGTTGGAGGGCGGGAATARTGGAATTCCCCTTACTGCCTCCATGTTCCTCTTGAGGCCTTTCAGTGGTAGTTTGCCAATGAGAAACTTATATTTAAATAAGTAACTCTGGAATTAATTGAAGTCTCTGCTTTGATGTAGTGTGTGCTTAGACCATATTGTCCCTAATTTAGTCTCTGAGCCTAAAGTAGAAGGGACTTTCTTTTTTCACCTAAAACACCAAATGAGCTCCAGGCCCTGAGCGACAGTTGTGGTGTCTTAGTGGTTTTCTGAGTTAATCCACTTTTTTTTTTTTTTGCTTAAAAGTGCCAATGAATTGGGAAAATGAAAGTCGAAGAGTTCATAAATTTGCACTGCTTTAAAGAGCAACGACCTACGTGAGGAGAAAAAAAAAAAAAGGAAAAATCAGATTTTCCATTCTGACAATTTCAAAGCTTAGTATTTCTTTGTTATTTGTTTTTCCCTAGTTTGACAGATGCCAAAACATATCTTTAAATAAAGAGTTAAACTGACAGAAAATCTACAGTGCAAACAAAAAAATAGTCTTGCTTTGGCTAGCATATGAATGAAAATTATATAGCACAGATGTACCTGTCCTGAAAATGAAATAAATTATTAAGACCTCTATAAAAGACCCTGCAATTTCTCTCCTTCTAATTAGAGGCTGGGAACATTTAATTTTGTGAGCAGCCTCCTCCTTATTCTCTTAGGTTATAAAAGATGTATTCCTTCAAAGAGCAGGCGTCATGGAATAGTAAGTTAACACTTGAGCATGGAGTTGACTCACATGTTTTCTCTCCGCTTGCACGAAGTTGATCACTTGTGCTCCTGTGGGCCTCCTGAGGTAGATAAAATATCTGTCATACATTTAAAAATTTATTGTGTCCTAAGGGTGTTCTGGATGATACCTGCACTGGGTTAGGAAAAATTGTGTGTTAGCTGAACTGGCTCAAAAAACTATGTGGTTTCATTCAGGTTTGTTTCAATTTAGCTTACACTGGCAGGAATTAGTTTAAAAGCAACTAAATAAGGTRTATTTTTAGTGATAGAGATTTGAAGCTGTTATACTAGAAAAAAATGTTGCAACATCTTAATTGGTATATTAAACTAGGTTTTAGTTGGTATATTAATTAACCTAGGTTAGTTAAACAGCTTCARATCTCTATCTTGTAAGAGAAAAGGATTTAGGCCTAGATATCTCTCCTTCCCTCTCATGGGCAATGCAGTAGTGGAGCTCACTGATTTTATATATATACATATATATGTGTGTGTGTATGTGTGTATGTATATGTATATATACACAYATATATAAAAAACATCGAGACTGGAACAAGGAAAGTTGTTCCTACAAAARCAAACAATTTTCTAGGCAAGTTTTATTTCCCCCTCCCAAATTCTCCATTTTTCCCCAGCTGGAAAATCTAATGACAACRTTGTCTGGCAAGTCAACATTCATCAAAATAATTTTATTTTTAGAGCCAAACGAACGCTTTCCAAGCTATTGCCCTTTGGTCTGGTCTCTTGGAGGTGCCAGGAGCATCCTGGAGTGGCTGCTGGGTTGGCTGCAGGGCTGTGTGCTGGGGGTCTGGGCACCGTGACCGAACGGCGATGCCCTGGGGTCTGCCCTGGAGCTGGGCACCTCCCTGGGGGCCGGAGGACCTGGCGGTGGCCTCCTCCCTCCCTCTTGGGAAAAATGGGTCTCAGAGCTCCAGGGATCTTGTGTGGTGCTGGGAGATCTGAAGGCGTGTGTAAATTCGTGTCACGCTGATGTAGGCTGACTGTTTTGAGTAGRTTCTGAATTTCCCACCAGAGTTATTTTAAAAATCTTCCCTTTTTTTCCCCCAAAGCTCTCTATTTCTGATCAGTGTGCAGCACGGAGCAGCTGTCAGTCAACGAAGTAGCGCTAACCCACCATGTCTTCCCTCCGCCGTATACAAACAGAAGGAAAAGGAAAGTGCGTGGCTGTGTGCTGGCGCGGTGTTTGCCCAGCGCAAACACGCCGTGGCTCCCGCCTGGGCCTGCTGGCCTGGCCTGGCAGCAGCGGCAGTGTCCTGCTCGCCCACCTGCCCCCCGGGGACATCCCCCCTACTCAACCTAGCAGGTCCTGCTGGCCCTGGCACTGACCCTGGCCCCACTAGGCTGGCACAAGCCCTGGACCGGGAGGAGTGAGGCCGCGGGAACCGGCCCACCGCGTTTCCCAGCGGACGGGCTTGTGCCCCAGTGCTGGGTTGGTGGGGGGGCAAAGTGCTTTCTGCAGGATTGTTGGAGCAGGCAGCAAAGGAAAGGCACTTGTACCTTCCCCTCTTCCTTGTACACAAGGTCATTTTTAAAGCTGGCAAAACTTGTGTTTAGGTAAGGTTGATGTTTTGACATCAGCTGACAAAAGCCAGGAAACTAGCACTTTGCGCTGACCCTGGGCAACTCACTAACTCCCAAATGTTTGTTTTCACAACAGTGTGAGTTAAGGACTGAATTTAACTTATGAATTTCCTGGCTTTTGTCAGTTTGCCTTACAGCCATAACCTGGTTTGAACATATTTCTTTCTGCATTTAATATTAATGCTGGAAGTGCTATTTACAATAGCCATCTTCTAATGAGTGGGAAAGAGTACAAAGCATTTCTAGAGGGGTAACATAAAGTGTTTGAAATTGGTAACAGGCATAGAGGCTGCTGGCAATGGATCACTTATAATAAATGATCTTTTTGTTTTTACTCATTAAGAGGTCAGTTCCATAAAAAAGGAACATTTCTTACTCTTTTAGATGCTCTTATCACAAAAAAGGCTATTATTTTACTTGCTGCCTTTCAGAGGCAGAAGGGGAACTGTTTGTATCAAAGAAACTGATTATGGCCTTAAAAGACCGTTTAAAAATACAGAGTGCGTTTGTCGAAACCCTTAAAGGAGGGACTCTTGCTTGGTTCACTTTGATGAATTTAACTGCAGCTTCTCTTGATGGCTCTTTTTCCCTCTATTTGAGGTCCAAGTATAAAAGCTTGCAGTGCCCTTGGATGTTAATGGGAGGTTCATTCCTACATGAACTGGGCAAAATTCATCCTTCTCTTGAAACCAATAGAGTTACTCACAGGAGATAAATTCCCAGCAGTGAATAACTCAACCTGCACATAGTACATGATTTTTTACACAGTAAAGAGTACTGACTTACTTGATGGCTCATTCCACTGTCTTTTGTTACATATGTGGTTGTCCAGGAATTAGAAAAATTAAAGGGAAGAGACAGGAAAAAAACCAGATATGTGTCATTAAAAAAATACTGAAACAGGACAACTCAGAACAGCTTTGAATTATGGTTTCTCAGAAAGAGTACTGAATTCCATGGCTGCTGAATCACACACACTGAGAGCTTCCTCTGTGCCTCTGAACCAGTTCTTGGCATATTTTAGCAAGTGCTGTGCATTCACTTCCTTATGGCCTTTGCTCTCATGTGATGCATTCCTAAGATACAGGATGGCCCATGTGCTGGATGTGCTTCCTGTGCGATTCATTCACCTTTTCATTAGATTAGCTCTTTTTTTTAATATGTTTTTGGTGGGAGAAGATTCCTTCCTGCCTTTGCTAAGATGGATTTAATAGAGCTGCTTTGCAGAAAAATGACTTCTGCCTCCCCTCCCAGTCAATCAAGAGGAGTTGCTTAGAAAGCTTAGAGCAATAGCCCCCTGCAGCTTGCTTACTTACTGATGCTAAATGACTTGCCCTAGTGCAGCCATCCAAGTTCCCTGACCTTCTCTGGGCTTGTTACGTGCTGCACAAATTCAACTCATGCTTTTATCTGGCACAAGCCTTACATTACAATATAATGACTTTTAATGTAGAACATTAAATGATGAACAAAGTCAACATGGCATGCCCTAGTGCTCTGATACTGACATTATTGGTGCTTGATTGTTTCAATGCAGCTATAATTTGCTGGTATTTAGGCCATCAGCCAGCTGAAGGGCTCATGCTAGAAAACATTGTGCCTGGGAGCTGGGTGAGCTGCTTTCCCTAAAGAGGAAGGCTGTGTTCTCCCAAGCAGATATCCTGGCCCATTGTGGAAGGCTGGCAGGGCAGCGAGCTGACACAGGGCTTGACATCGCCTACAAAGATTGTGCTCAGATCCTAGAGATAGAAATTGTCATTTGCTTGTTAGCCTCCTGCTGGCAGAAGCTCTATTTCCCTTTGTTTTGAGCTAAAGGCTCCCTTTCCCTCTCTGAGGTCTTAAAGGTTTCTCCATAAGAACAAAATAAGATGAAGAAAAGGGTTTTCTAACAATGGGTAGAGTTACAAAGAAGTGAATGACAGGCCTCGGCTGCCTGACAAGCAGCTGGAGTGAGGAGCTTTTGCGTGTGCAAATAGAAATCATTGTGCTGGGTGTTTGTGGAGTTACTTATTCATTAGATCTCTTTTCACAAAGTTAATGAACTTATGCAGCCTGATCCTGCTTCTAATTTTGTTGGTGCCAGTCACAGTTCTGTGGAGTTTGAGGCAGAAGAGATCACTGGACTTCTGAGCTAATCCTGAGTGTTACAGGCCACTACATTTTACTTGCAGATGGGTGTTTGGCTGAGGTCTATATCTTTCAGATTTTCTATCAGAAAGGCATTCAGTCTTGATTTAAAAGGGCTGGAGACTCTACCCTTGCTTTGGTAGCTTGTTCCAGAGGTTAACAACCCATGTTGTTGGATACTATTTTGAGTATATCTGGCTCCATCTTTTAGCTACTATTTCTTGCTGTGCCTTTTCCCATTAGATTACAGGGTGTTTCAGCATCCAGCACTACTTACTCTAATAGTCTCTCTTAATTGCACCATTTTTTTTCAAATTAATTTTGTGATTCTTTGCTGCAGCTCCTCCATTTTTTCAATGTCCCTTTAAAAAGAAAAGTAGTAGAGCACTGTGCAATGTTGTAGTACATGGCTCTCAGCAGTGCTTCACACTCAATGAAAACTTTATTTTTTCTATTTACTAGCCTCTGTTTATAGGATTGCACTAACAGTGTTTGCTGCTAGGGTGAAGTAAAATCCTGCTTCTGAAGGCCTGTTTGTTAGGCACTTGGGATTGCTTTAGTGCTGAGAGCTGAGGGTTTGAACAAGTGTCCCTCTCTCCTACCTTCCTATCCAGAGCAGTGTCTTCAGAGCCTGGGACTGGCAGGGGTCAGAGGCTGGTGAGCTAAACAAGGCCAAAATAAGTTTATGGTTTCTTTTTTTTTTTCTTTTTTTTTTTCCTCTGGTTCCACAGAGCAAGAAACTGGTTTTGGATATTCAGAAATTATCATAGTATGGAAATAACCTGGGTACTTTAGATACCCCTGCACAAAAGGCTTGCATGATTGCAAAGTGCTGCTAGTTTTGAGAAGGCCAAAAATTTTGGCATCCTCATTACTCTAATTTTCTCAGGGTTCATGCACCTCCAGCTAGGGATTTTCACTTCAAAAATGTGTACGTACTGTGAAAATTGTGTCCATACCTAGATAAAAGTGATGGAAAAGCTTTAAAGTGATGAAGAGTAACTCTCATGGATGGGCATTCATCCAGCACCTTCTAGACCTGGTGTGATAATGGCTGTTTGCTGCTTCATCTCYCTGGGTCTCTGCCTTGTTTTCCTCTTGCATCATTTGTTTGTCTTGTCCTGTCATTTCAAGAAAAACCTGTACACAGGGCCTGCTAGACACTCTGTGTCCACCTATAGTGGTGATGTGGGAGGAGAACATGGGCTCCCTCTGGCATTCGGGCTGCTCACAGGATCATCAGATTTGGGATGCGCAGGGCCAAGTGCGTCAGAGGGGGTTTGAGGTGAGGACATGGGTCCTGCTCCAGAATGGCACCAGAAGAGAAACCGGTCAGGGCAGCTTAGGCGTTGTGTGCACTGGGGAGCCTTACCAATTACACTGTGGTGGTTAAATTGCTGTAGTCAACAGGCATAAAGAATGCTTCTCCCTAGTTTCTCCAACTGAATTTCTTTCCAAAATAATATAAACTAAGACTAAAAAAAGACAAGATGTGCTTATGAGAATAGGGCTCTACAGCTCCTGCATCAGTCTGTATTCAGGTCCAGCTTATTTTGATACAAATTTGCAGTGTAGACAAGTTCTGTGGTACAAAAGGTGCTGGAAAACAATCATCTGACACGAGGATCAATTCTTCACTCTAATTTCTTAATATTTCAAATATTGAGAAATTCAGCAAAATACTCATTTTGGAATTGGAGGAAATGCAGAAGTGTCTGAAGTAACACAGAAGGAATACTATCAATGGAGTCTTGACAGAGGTTGTATAAGTGGACTGTGTATAAAATCTTAGCAGTAGAAATATCCTAGCTGATAATGAAATGCTTAAGCTCTTATATTTTGGCATGTTAATTGGTCCATTAATTGAAATGAGTATGTTTTGATCCCTGTAGTGTCAGGAAGTGAATGATTACACTGCATAGATAGCAAGTGTTGTAGCATCTAAAGGTATGGTGTGTATAAACCCTGTGCTGGTTAGGGAAGGGTTAGCCAAAGCCAGTAAACAAGGTGAGAATACAGCTCAGCTGAGCGCTGATAGAAATGGGAGGAAGCTGAGGTAGATTATGGCTTATCAGATTCTTCTTGAGACAGTGCAGCCCTGATGTGAGGGAATCTTGTTTGTAACAGTGTGCTGGTAAGTGCTGTGAGATGTTGCTGCCAGTCATGAAAGTCTCTGAAGGGTATGGTGGTTGTTTAGCTGGGGGTGAAGCTGAGTGTTACAGGTTAGCCAATGTGAAAACTAACTGTCTGTGGCAAGAAGAGGACTTGCTTCTTTCTCTTTACCTCTCTCATGGCTGTGTATTTATTTTCTGCCTTCACTTTGCTTTGACCCTCTGGATTCCCTGTGGGGTGGTTTGTGACTCAGCCTGTGCAGTATTAACTTGGTCATCCCTCATGCCCCAGGAAGAAGAAAAGTAAATGTGTTTCTCCTGGATTAGCAAGGTGAACCAGCTCAGGAAAGACTCTGACAAGTAATGAAGGAGTGGTGGTGGGGAAAGGTAGATGTACACAGGAGTGAGAAGAGAGGGAAGAAATCTCAGAGGGCAGAGGGCTCTGAGATTTGCTCAGCTGGCATAACTGCCTTAAACTTGAGATCTATGGTAAGTGGTCTCTGGGAAACATATGTACTGAGGAAAAGGATGGGGTCCAGCCCTGATCTTGATTATGTTTTATTTCAGAAGTTGGTACCCTGAAAGGTGAGGAACTGAGGCAGGAGTCAACCAGGCACCTACATCTGTGGGCACAGTTGCTGGTGGCTGCTTATTTCAGAAGGAAAACTAAGGTAAGTGACTAAAGCCATGGAATCACAACGGGAATTTGCAGAGGCTAAGCTTGCTGTATGCGAGTTTCTGAGCTCTGTCACCAGATGCTTGATGGAAGTCTTGTCTCCTGGAGCATTAGGGAAGTTGAATTGGACAGGTCCTGCTGAGGACTTTGTATGTGGCTGAAACCTTCTGTCTAGCCTTTAGGTCTTTAACCTTGCTAAAATGCTACTGCTCCTCTTATTCAAGAAATGAATATGGCTGAGTAATTTTCAAATAACATATAATCTAGGATCTCTCCTGATGTCTATGGTGGAAAGTGGTGTAATGAARTAGAAAGTGTACCAAAATGTTGGTATTGAAGACTTTGCGTCCGTACTAAGTGCATTTTATTTATTTATTTTTATTTCAGTTTYAATCTGCTCCTGTGAGCTGAAAGCCCATTGGCACTTGAAGTGTGCTAAATGTGCTCTCAGAATGTATCTTTYGATTTAGTTTCATCCAAAAGGAATCCAATTTGTATTCTTTGAGACAACCTGTGATGTAAATGAAAGCACTGTTAAGCGGTGATGTTTGGGATACAGTCTTTGGGATAGTTGCTTCAGAAGTGTRTTTCTGATCCAGACTAAAATGGTAATGTAGGCATGCTCTTCTTTTCTTGAKGACAATGTAGCTTTGAAGATGAGCATCAGAATACATAGCTAAAATGAAATTGTATTCTTGCCTTAATATATTACAATGTTTTGTTTCTGGAGACTGACAGGAGCTCTAACTCTGTTTAGCAAAGTGTTTAAATATTGACTCTGGAGGATTAACGTTTGTTCCTGCAAACTTCAGGCAATATTTGGGATTTGTACATGGTAACCAACAATTTATAAGAGAGAAGGTCTCAAAGCTTGACTGACAGATAAAYTAGACTTAAAGCTGARCAGAATGGAGTTTGATCGTTGCTTKGAATATATGGAACTGAAGTACAGACTTCAGTGAGCTTCTCTAAAGTCAGCTGGGAAAACTGCAAAGTAGGTGAATTGTCCTAAGAACCCAGAACAATCGTCCTCTTACCTGTGCAATGTTGTATATTGATAAAACTATGTAATCCCCGACAGAATGCAGTGGGTAGTTTGCTGTGACTCGAATCGCACTAAGGGCTCATGAACTAGCCCAGAGCTGGGAGCAAAGAGGGACCTCATGGTAAAGCAGTTTCTGTAAAAACTCTATTTATTATCTTTACAAGCAAATCCTGTTTTTCTTTTTAAAGTCCTCAAGGAAGGAAACGACGAGATCACACAGGAATTTATGGGATTTCTAAAATCCATGTGTACTCTGCTTATTTTTGGTTGTAGTGCTACTGACCTTGCTGCTCGTGCAGGAGACACATTTGGATCAGCTATTTCAATACAATCCTGAATGTGTTTTTAATCCAGAACACCACTGTAAGAATACAATCACATAATCTATTTACCATCTTGACATAAATGGTTAGCTTTCTTTAGCTTTCTGAGTGGTTGTGTTTTTTTTTTTTTTAATTATTATTATTATTTTTTTTTTGGTAGTACTTCTGGTATCTTCAGGGTATCTCATAAATTCATCATCACTGGCATTAGTGCAACTAACTCAGTTTCATTTTGTCACTTTCTGTTCTAATTTTAAGTGGAACATGTTTTCTCTCCTCTCAGGCTGACATTAATCACTTCAGGAAACACTTTGCTTTGTAGCCGGAGGCCCTCAGTCTTGCAAGTGTTCAGCCAGTAGTGATCTGATAAGCTTAGTGCTGAAAGTACTTTGTGAAAAGAGATTTCATTCATCTTGAATATTGGGTAACAAACTGTCAAGATTTCTCTTTCTTTTTAATACATCATTTCTATACAGCTTAGAAATCAGACAGAACAAATATCCAGACTAAAAAAGTGAAAAGAAATAATTAAATGAAACATGCTGCTGAACTCTTACTTTTCTTGCCTGGAGAGGAAATCCTATGTAATTATGTTATCCTGTTTGACTTGTATCATCCAGTTTACACATCAAATAATAAAAATGATGCATTATTATGTGACTTATGTGACAGTCTACAGTTCTACATACCAAAATAATACTAGGACCAAACTCAGTTTTCAGTTATGAAATCCAAGTGGAGGGGAATAGATGCTTTTAAAAAAGGAGGGGGGGGCTTGAATTCGGACAAAACTAGCAAGATTCAAGGAAAAAAATGAAACAGAAAACAGATCATGAAAGAACTAAAAAAATACACCCTTTGTTAACCTGACATGTCAAAATCTATGAATTTCCTTCRGAGTCCTGTTTTCTTCAAAGCTGGTAATGATTTGGGCTCCCGAAACTTGAAGCTATTTAAAGGCTCAGACTCTGGGAAGATGGTTCCTTCTTTAAGGAGTTCCCAAATCAGGCACCTAAAGCTCTGGTTTTCATTTATATAAGCAACCTCTGCATGTGTTTGCTTTTTTCTTTTTATTTTTTTTTWAATTCACTTTTACATTAAATGTACTCGCTGGCAAATACCTGACTCATTTCTGGATTTCCTGTTCTTGCCCAATGGGAACCTTACTGGGAGCGAGTGGAATGGCTGTTGTGTGAGCCAACCTAGAGGAGTGGGGAACTCAGGGGTATAATCCTGCCTTGGTCTGAGATGTTCCCATGAAGCCCAGTTTCATTAATCTTACCTAGACCAGTTTTTAAATGGGATTGATTAAGTGGGCCAAAATTTCTAAAGCTTGGTGAATGTGGAAAAATAATGTGGTGGGTTATGGGAAATGCATTGGTGAGCAGTAGTTTAGGATGTTTGCGAGCCTTTGGGCTGCAAAGCAACTCCTGTCTGAGAAACATTACCACAGTACTGTGCAGCTCCATTTATGTTTTAACTTATCTATAAAATGATCTGGCTTGTTCCGGCCTTTATTTTCAGTCTAGAGTCTAATGCATGTTTGAGTATCAGTAGGAATAGTAGGAAATATTCATTGCAGAATTGGCAGCAATATGGGTGAAAATAATAAAATACAAATGTAAGACAAAATCAGCTGTATAGTGTACTTTCCAAATACAACCTCAGTCTGAAATCTGTGGCAAGGATGAGTATGGTGGACTTCTGACTTTCATATTAACAGAGGTCCAGATCTGGCAGATTTGCTCACTGGAAGCTTATTCTGAAAGATGTTTAGATAATCAGGCTATCTTATTAAGGCAACCATAAATCAAGATGTGGTCATAGGTGTCCCTGGGGTGTTTCACACCTCTTGTACCTTATTATCAGATTTAACTTATTTTACTGTACACATTCTCTGTGGTGTTCCATCCTCAACTTGTAATATAGCATTTCACCAGTTGTGCAATTAGTATTCAGTTCTTTTTTTTTTTTTTTTTTTTTTCTAGTCTTTAAACTGTTAATTGAGATGAACATTAACCAAAAAGCAGGATAAACCTGACCATCACATTGCTTATTTAGCTTCTCTGTTGTAGACTGTAATGCTGGTTGTCAACATCTGTTGCAAGGTACAGTTTAGTCCTCTGATGCTAGTCAGTAAACAAGTGGGACCTGTAAAACATGTGCTACTGATAGTACAATATGCTAAAGAGATGAGGAGGAAACTGAAATAGTCTTTTAGATTTTTTCCAAACAGAAAAATCCYTTTCCTGCTTTATTTGGGATAAGGAAATGTGTAATTAGCAGTGTACTGTCATTCTGTTTCAGTTTTAATTCTGCAATTATATTGACACTGGGAACCATATAGGCAACTTAAAAAGGGGGGGGGGAGGTGAGAGAATCTTAATATTTAAATAGATTCCTGCTTCTGCTTTCTTCTACAGTAAGATGCRTGGCTATAGATTCCAAGTCATTCTTAAGACTGTTTTCTCCCATGCATGAGAAAATGCAGCATTTAGAAAAACAGGTACTATTCCCTGGATGGTACCTTTAAGTGTTACTGCAATACAAACAATCAACACCTCTGGGCATACAGTTTTCAAATCTTGCTCTCAGCTGGGCCAGCTGAGGGATTACTAGCCTACTGATGCTGAAAGAGCTGTGTATTGCAGAGTTTTATTAAAAGCTTTCTTCACTTTGTAAAGCAATCTCTGTGCAATTGGTTCATGATCTTGCAAAGCAGGCATCTGGCTGACAGTATTTCATTGAGGTTTTAAAGGGGAAAAGCCAGGTCTGAAGAAAACTAGTGAAGTAGTTTTAAATGTTTTGATGAGATGTATCCCTTGTATGAACTCAGACTTACTAGATTTTTAAAGTTATAATTTTAAAAAGAAATGTCAAGAAAACACTCAACTATCTGGGGGTGGAGAGGGGAAAAGGACCAAAAGCCCTCCACATAAAATAACTCTTGACTGAGGCAGATTGTGATCTTGTTTTGGTCTAAACTAAAATGTAAGATAGTTTAGGAAGTTATTTGTTATGGCCAAATAGTTACAAAGTGATAGATCATGGAATATGCAACTAGGGTTGGTCCTTTTTATTGATTTCTTTAAGAAAATAGATATACAAGGATGTTTCAGCAATAAAAATGATGCATCTTTTGCAAATGAAAYGTCTACTGTTTGTGCAGTCAGTTGGTGCTACATCAGAGACCAGACTTGCTCTAGGGTTAATGCTCTTATTTTGAATTAATAAAACCTGGCCAGTCTATACTTGATTTACATTAAGCTGAAATCGGGCAATGATTCTTTACCAGTATAATATTGACATCTTTCTGCTTYTGTTTCAGATCTCGGAAATGATTTTTGTGTGAAAGCTTGTTCATATTTCACCAAACAGTAGCAGTTAATATATTAAGTTATTGCTGCTTCTTACAAAACTCGCTGGATTTCTTTGTAAATGATCTGCTTTAGGAATGTAAAATTATAACAGAGTATAAAAGAATCAGGTTTTGAAGTATTGTTTTGGGGCAATATACTGAGGTTTAGTGGTTTTGTTTATTTGAACTAGGAGGGAACAGATCTGCCACAAAGCAAACTTTGCCCATCAAAGAAACTAGTTGTTTTCAAGGAGCAGAGCATCATCCCAAGGCTTTGAACTTTAAGACCCATCCAGTTGCTCTAGGAAGAGTGCTTTTCTTGGGATCACCATGCTATGCTGTATTTTGCTCACTGTGTAAGAAGGGCACAAAAAGATGGGTTATACTATTTCTTAATTCAGGGGCTTAGTTGAACTGCGGTCTAKATGTGTTTGTGTATAGTTTGAACCATTTGAGATCTTCTTGATTTGCAAGTCGGTGAATACCARGAATACCCTCCAAATACTGCATATATGTATTTCTGCACTAATTCCTGCATGTATTTATTTTCAAGTTTAAAATCTGTAATTCATCAATACAACTATATTCAACTGAGTAAAACCACTCTTTTGTTTATGAGGAAGTTTTCTGTTTGACAGCCTGGCACTGAGGATTGTTGTGACTGGCATGTCTCCCCACAACGCACAGGTCAGACACAGGCAGCAGAGGGTTAGTCTGTCTCAGGGCCAAAAATGTGGTATGCCTGAAGCTGCTGGTCAGGACAAATAAATACAGTGTCCTTGGACATGATGGGAGAGCGGGGTTTATTGTTTAAAAATGTGTTTATGCAAATGACACACAGAAATAGCAAGCCAGCTTTTAATTTCCCTAAGCTGTTCACATACTTTTCTAGAACCCAACTCAATTTGGTGCTGACTGAAGACATGGAAAATGACACCTCCCCTGGAAAGGATTTTGCTTCATTTATGACTTTTGGGGGAGAGGAAAAAAAAAAAAAAAAAAAAAGGATAGTCATCTCTGAATTATGTGGATGTAAAACTTTGTAGACCACAGCAATCAGGCTATCAGTTTGTATTAATGTTTGCAAGCATCTCTGTAAGAGACCAGAATAATTTCTCAGAACTTAAATGGGCTTTGTACATGGCAAGTTTTCTTGGCTGCACTGAGCTGTTAGCTTTCACTTCTAACTGAAATACTTCTGTACTATAAAGGGATATATTTCTGTCTTGCTYTTCTGAATGCTCTATTGGCTGCTCCCTAACTAGTAAAAAAAATAATAATAATAATAATGAAAACATAATTTTTCATGAGGAAAAATGTCTTAAGCATACATGACATTCTCATCACCTTTCTCAATTTTTATATTTCTATAGAGCAGGGAGATCCTTACTTCACCGTAGCAGGTAATAATAAAAGACCAAAGAGTAAGTGACTTTCCTGAGGTTATCTGTGTTGATATGAGGTGGTGGATCTGGGTCTTCCAAGTCTTGGGCAGGTGTCTGSATCGCCAGACTGCCTTTGTGTTTCCTACTGCTTTTTATTTTTAACGGTAGTTCAGCTCTGCTAGAACTGGCAATGTTAAATTATAATATAAACAAGAGAATACCTGCTTCTTTTAATCTTCCAAACCAGTCCTTTTCATCTGCTAAACCTATTAAAATTAGACCCAATGGCCAAGGAAGGCATAAACCTTCCTATGGGAAGAGGGGCCCATTCTGTGCAGCACTGAAATCAGAAATGGTCATTGTGAACCCTGGGAGAGTGTTTCCCCTCCTCTCACTGGCCTTGGTACTTGTATTATGTTGTTCAGTGTAGAAGCCAGGTATACAGCTCAGTCATTTTTCTTACCTGTGTGTTTTAGGTTGTATCTTGGCTCTGTGGACTCTATGCGGACTGTACTATAACTTCACTTCTATTATTTGTGATGTTATTGTGTGTAGTGAGTAGCTGAGGATCTTTTTAAATGTCTTATCTGAGTCAAAAATATCCTGGAAAACCCTTGCCCACAATGACAACAGAAAAGCCAATTCCAGAATATGGAGTTACCAAGATTTTCTTTAACTAAAGACCACTTAGCTTTTTAGCAGTATTTCCAAAATGTCAGGGTACAGTTAGATGGTATTTCTGATCATAATTTAGGCTTCAACTTAATGTTGGTAGGAATGGGTATTCTTTAACAGCAAATTGGTACATCTGCTTTGTTTAAAATAACGAATTATCAGGCTAAAACATTCTTGGGAATACCTGGTCTAGATAATGACTTTTGTCTACAGACTGAGGTTGGAAGYAAACGGCAAAAACTGAACCACAGGCAGTTCCGCCTGAMCGTGAGGGGGAATTTCTTCCCTGTGAGAGTGACGGAGCACTGGCACAGGTTGCCCAGAGAGGTTGTGGAGTCTCCTTCTCTGGAGATCTTCAAGGCCCACCTGGATGCAACCCTGTCTAACATGTTCTAGGTGACCCTGCTTGTGTGTGTNGGGGGGTTGGACTACATGATCTCCAGAGGTCCCTTCCAACCTCAACCATTCTGTGATTCTGTCCAACACCACCAAACTTTCAGACATTCCCCAAGATTTACAATAGCATTTTTTCCCTGCCTCCTTTAAGCACCTTATCCAAGAAGCATTTTACATTTTTCCTTTTCAAGATGTTTATTTTGGGAGTGTATACCACTGTCAAAAAAAAATCACGCAAACTATTAATAGTAACCTAAAATTTTATTTAGCATCTCATCTACATTGTCCAGAAGCTAAAACATTCTTGTGTATGTGTTCCTTCAACTGTGATTACTGAAAGTCGTTGAAGTAGTATATGGGAGTGAGGTGGGCCAGTGAAGGGTGGACTCTGGCTGTGTCAAATATTGCTCTGACAGCAAGGAGTGCTCTTCAGAGCAGCTCCATGGTGTGCTCTGGACTGGGTGAGCCCAAGTCCTGATGGAAGCTGAAGACTCAGTTATCCCTGGTAGAGCAACTGGCATTTGCCTAAGTAAAAGATACTGCCTAATCCTGAAGGTGCTTGAACATTAGGCTTGACTGAGAAGCCAAAATATGACAGAAAGAGTCCTGAAGCAGAAAGACCTCTGGCTTCTGCATCTGCTGTTTGGAGTTTCTGGCTCATTCCTCTCTTCTAGCCTTTCCCCAAGGTGATAATTTTGTATGGCATATTGAAGCCTTGCCCAGCCTATGTCTAGTGGGCTGCACKCCAGCAACTCAAACTTGAAATCAAGTGAATATCAGCTGAAGACAGTTTCACATTCAACCTAGGCAACTGAGTCCCACCTGCATGTGCAGAATACAGCTGTAGCTGGTTTAAGAGAAGTTTTGGTCATAAGAGACCACCTGTGCCCACACCTGAAGGGTTCCTGATGACCTTGGCCACCTTCCAGACCTTTAACAGCTTCTCACAGCAAAAGCACACTAAATCTATTCTCAACATCTTGTTTTGTTTCATCTTTTTTTTGTTTATTTTGACCACCTACTAAGTTGCATCGTCAGGGTGGTGGGTAGTATTTCAATCTACTTATTTAGTTATCTGTAGCAATAGAAACTGCAGGGATATTCTCATGGAGACAAATGCATCCTCCCTCTACCTTTAGACTATACCAAAATACTAGACTTTAAATTTGTTAAAAGATAGATTTTATGTATAGACCATATGTCAGGTCTATTTTGCAGTTACTTTAAAAATACCTTTTAAGAGAAATACACTAGTATTGTCAAGTCTTACCGTTGCAAATCCATTCTGCTCCAATTGAGATCACCTTTAAAAATTAGATAATTAATTAATTAATTAATTAATTACAAGACTCCAGGAATCTGCTTGCAAGAGAAATGTCTGAGACTGTTGCAGACAGTGTTTTCTTGCATTCTTTAAGAGTTGCTTYGCAGGYAAAAACAATGTAAAACCTAATACCAATGTAGTTATAAAACACTACCTAGCTCATCAATGGCATCATTATTGCAAATTACATCTCAAACTCATGCCATAAATCTTTCTTCATGGCGTGCTTTTATAGCATACACACTATAAATTGTATGATATATTGTATCTGTATATTTAAGATATTTGTGTGAGTATAATTAGAACTGGTTGCGATTTTCCCATATGATAAAAATGCTGTTTTCTACTACTGAATAAAGGTAAAATTCGATCTTTCACAGCCTACAAGATTTGGAGCATTTTAATTTGGAATAACTGAAACTTACTAGTACTTTTTCCAAGGAAGATGCTTAGATTAAAGAGTTTTTCAGAAAAGTAAATAAAGCACTAAATGTCTCCCTAGAATAATGTATGTGCCCAGTAAGTGTGGTTTTTAAATGTGGTGATTTATAGCAGGATGAATAAAACTTTATAATTAATCTCTCAACATTTTTTTGAGTGACAGGTTAATAAATGTCATTTCCATCAATGGCAGCACCTGACTAGCTCCAAAGGTGAAAAAACAACCACAATGTATCTCTTTTCCTGCCAAAAAAGACCAGCTTGTAAACCTAGAAGACTGGGAGATCTGATAATAAGATACCATTGTATGAGCGGTTACCTGAATTGGGTGGGGATGTGTATTTAATTCTAAAGATAGCAATGGAACATTACCTAGTAAAAAATAAAACTTTTGTTTTGAATTGCCAAACCTTGGCTCAGTAGTAGATGTTCTATGGATTTCACAGATTAGTTTAATGCTCATTAGAGATAAGAAATGCCTGGAACAGGACAAAGAATCCTGAATGATAGGTCCTCAAGAAAAAAAAAAAAAAAAAAAAAAAAAAAAAAAAAAAAAAAAAAAAAAAAAAAAAAAAAAAAAAAAAAAAAGAAAGAAAAAAAAGAAAAAAGATGGTGGCTATTGCTACCTGGCTTGGTTAGAATAGTGGCATGTTACTGCTCAAATAAACACGAGCCCATTGATGGGCAGAAGAAGCAGCAGAAGCAGACATGAAAGATTTGAGCTTTATATATCTCGTGTGTGTGTACACACACACACACACACACACACACACACACACACACACACATACATATATAGCACAGTACTTAAAGTTACTTGCCTTGCTGGGCCTGGGCTAGCGCGGGTGGCTGGGAGCCTGATGGGGTGTCCGTGCTGTGTGCTGGTGAGCTGATGACAGCAGAGAACAGTTCTGAGGAAGTGCCATGAGAGAACTACTTCAGACAAAGTGAAAACCCTTTTCTAGCTCATTCATTATGATTTCTGTGGCATCTTCTCCCTTAAGGTGACAGACAGTGCCACACACTCATCTGAAGTTAGTGAAATGCAAGACCTTTTAAATATTAATACTGYTCGGCCACTGGGCAGGTTTACCACCCGCTACCTCATATAGCAGCTGTCTAAAGCGGTTTTAGTCACTTAGTTTTTCTATTTTAAAACTTTCATTTTGCTGAATGCCTGCACATAGACTGATAAGACTTCCAAATACTCAAAACTATGCAGCTGCCTCACTACAAATGTTATGACCCCTAGGCCGTACTAGTGGATATACTGCATATGTCACTTGTGCAGTTTTAAACCGGACAGTTAAACAATAAATCTGCACATGGGCCTTAGGGTCCCAGATTATTTTGTAGAGACACACAAAATCTACTTCTATCTATTCTTTTATCTGTTCTTTTCAAAACATCCGAATGTTTCATAGTATTTTTCTATCCTTACAGAAGTAAAGGGGTCCTGCTGCCCCCAACTTGTATGTGGGGAGTTGGATGCTAGCAAAGAGCAACCCAAGGCCACACAAGGAGCCTGTGATGGTGGATAGCTCCAAACTCGGACTCTAGGTCCTAGGCTAATAGTTTGGCTATACTGGTTGTGGAAATTTTGGGTGATAAACATGATGCAAGATATTATGCAAAAGAAAGCAAAGCCAAAAGCTGTGACAGTTTTTCCTACTTTGTCCCTTGCCCAGAAAGATTCAGATGTGATCTTTTAAAACATTTGTATAGTTCAATTTTGTGAAGATTTGTCCAACTTCATTTGAGTTTAATTCCTAATAGATGTTCACAATACAATGTGAACATCCCTCCCAGAACACTTTGAGTTTAATTAATAGACGGAACTGTTCGTATTTCAGTTCTCTAAACAATCTAAGTTATTGCATTAAATAGCTACCTGACCCTACTGTGTCGCTTCTTTTAGCTGTAGCCTGAAGCAGTATTCTTAGTATCTAACTTCGGAATAATTTTGGCTTTGCTACTGGCATCACTATAAAGTAGAAATTATAAGCATTGATTATAATTCTGTTTCATCCAAGAAATATCATTCAGCTAGTTCAACTATTGTTTCATGTACAAACCTTGGCTAAAATATTGTTAATAGTTGTGAGAACTCTTAGCCTTGTGAAGGCTGGTCATAAGCCTGTGTAATAGCTAAATGACACCTTCCAAAATATGGAGGTGTTAGCTGCTCTGCTTCCTATTTTTTCTTCCCCCCCACCCGCCTTGGTATGTAAAGTCATTGACTATCGCACACACTGCTGTCATTGTAAAATGGCATCCTCAAATTGCTAAAAATCTTCATGAGGAAAGAGATTTTTCTTTGGGCATATGCTTCTGACTTGCTGAAGATCATAAAAGTGAAGTAGAGAATTAAAGGAAGTCTCAAGTCGTAGTCTTAAAAGAGGCCAGGTGGTTGTGTGGTTATGGAAAACGGGGCTGAGGGTGTGTGCAGCACAGCGCAGCTTTGAACTGCTGAGGGTGGTCTGGGGAGAGACTCTCATCAATGCATAACTTTCCTTCTACGCCTCAATGACTTATCACCAGCGTAACTGAGAGTTTCTAGTTAAAAACAGGCTTCCCTTCATAGTGAGAGGTACAACTGAAAAACCGCTTATGGAAATAGCAATAAAAAGGACAAGTAGCTAGAGTAACGTCACTGTACTCTGAAAATGCATGTAAATGGAGCCTTTCAGAGCACCGTGTGAAACCACAGATGACGAGTCTTTCTAAAATATCACAGGCAGGGCTTCTGTAAGAGCCTGGGAAAGCATCGCCATCTCTCTAATGCCCATTCCTCTCTCCAGAAAAAGGAAAATTGGCACTCCTAATTCCGCAGGAAATTAACGCCTTTTGATAAAATGCTTACCAAAGTCCCATGCGATTTGGGGATTTACCACAACTAGTCAAAAGTATTTTTTCTTCTTTTTTGAATGCTGATTCTAACTTTACTTTGTTGGGTAAGTGGCTTTTTCTGCAGCCTCAAGATCTGGTCCTAATGAAGCAAGCTTGGGGTATAGAGCGAGAAGCCCATAAATGAAACCGTTGCTTATTTTATGGCATTTTGCTGCTCTTGCTCCGTAATATCGGAGAGTGAGTGTGAGGTAGCACAAAGCATTGTTTGCTGTTTCTTATGATGACCCATACAAAATCCTGAATATTCGCAGACTTAAGGAGATCTAGCTTCTTAATGCAGGTGTCATATTTTGAAGCTGCAGTTAAGAATCACTGCTTTGCTTAGTTCAAGTTTATTCACGACCAAAAATCATTGAAGATGTGAAAGGCAAAAGCCAGTCCCTTGAGCTGAGTACAACAGAACCTTCTCCAAACAGTTACAAATACCATTTTTCTACTTCAACACTGAACTACGCTGTGATTTTTGTTGTTCTTGAAAATTTTAAAATAATACCTGCTTTGAACTGACAACCAATTCCCAGCTTAAATGAAGATGGTGGGGCAGAGAGATGAAACTGAAGTTTCAACCTATTTTTATGATGTCAGTTTAACAAAAAATAACTCTAAAATTCATTGGAATATAAAGAGTTAATTGCAATTGAACTGTATTTAATGGAACATGACAGCTGAAATATTTGGATTCTGATTCAACTCCTGATTGGAGGGGTGTTCAGAGCCATAGGTCTTGGTTCTGGGTCTTCTCTTCTGTGTGCATGAAATAAGAATACCCTTCTTTCTTTTAGAATTTTTTATAGGATTTGATGGTTTTTCAATCAGATCTTTGTATGTTTTGTTATTGGAAGCAAAGCTATACTCCTGGGCAGTCAGTTACCTGTGAAACATGATGTATCCAATTATACTGGAATTTGATAGATGAAAAGAGAATTTGATGGCTTCCAGGCATATTTTGAAATCTCCATATTTTCATTACTTTTGACCTTGAAAAGGTACCAAGACAGTGGCACAAGTCCATAACTGAAGGAAGAGAGGCAGATAGACAATGCACATGCAACATGTGTATTTGGGGATTTCATAGTCCATTTACTTCCCCAAACTTCCTCTAGTGTTAGCTTAGTCTGATTTCCAAGTCTATGAACAAGAACTGTACTTTAGGATGAAAGTAGTGTGCACACACTGAACATTCGAAGCAGCCTATCCAGTTTGCAGCCAGGCTAGGTTAACTTATGTCTCTTCTTAACATCAGATATCTAAACCACTTAGTATCCCTTTTAAAGGTGAATGCTGAAGGGTGTAATCTGAGTTGGTTTTAGGTGAACTGTTTTTCTTTACCAGTTAAAGCAGGTGTGCTAACTACCAAACTTCCACACTTTGTCTTTCTAATGAATTGTGTGATAGATGTAGGTGAGTAAAAAGGATGCGTTTACTTTTGTCATGGCCTTTGAAGTAAGATTCAAAGGCAAGTAGCAAAGTAGTGTCAGAAAGTTCAAGAATAAGAAGAGCAACCTGTAGAAATCTAGTACTGTTTGTAATAAACTAGCAAGGCAAAAGAGTCTTCTAGTGCTGTTTAAGGGGTAATTAATCAGAATATTAAAAAAAAAAAAAAAAATTTTGTTTTTCCTATGAGGTAGCAGCCAACATCAGTTATTCTGGAGTATACCTTAATCCTCATACTCTTTAGAACTGGACTTCAATCAATTGGCTACACCTATAAAAATCCCAAAGTTAACTGAGCAAAACAGCTATAGAGAAGGTATATAGTATGTCATGTACATTTTCTTTGCATAATTGGTTTACATCTTTTCTTTTTTCCAGATACTCAGTAAATATTCAACATCAAATCAGCAGCAACTTTAGTAAGAAAATCAATGCTACGGCTTTTCCTGCTGTAATTCTGAAAAGCCTCAGTTGATCACTAGAACTAAGACGGCAAAATTTTAACAGAAGGATTAATTGCATTACTAATTGGAATTTTCCTGTATAGATCTTTTATTTTTGTTGTCCTGCAAGGGAAGAAAGCTAAAAGTGAAGGATAACAAACTGAGGACTCTTTTCTCTTCTTCTTCTTCTTCTTCTTCTTTTTTTTTTTTTTTTTTTTGCCATTCAAAGGTGATGAAGCATTTTGCAAAGCTGAGTGGTGTCATCTATACTTTTTACAAGGGAGAAAAATTCAGAAAAAAATGAAATGAAGGGAAATATACACTGAACTTTCCTTAAGTTATACAATGTGGGTGGGACGCTGGGGTTTTATGTGGACTTGAGGAGATGAGATTATTTCCAGGTGTCTGGATCCATCTCTGTGCTAAGGCTTTTTCCCGACACTGTGTCAGATGAGACCTGGCATGCATTAGGCCCTCACCACCTCTATGTAGTTTCCATAGGAGTATGTGGAGGTGCCTCCAACAAGATCCCAGTATGCTCCAAAGGGGATTGTGTCTGGGCAGCTATGGAAACAGGCTGCTACAATGTGCTGCAGTGTGTCTAGGGAGGGAGTGTAGGTACAGATTGAATATTTGAGCAGGAAGGCAAGATTTGGTCTCTGCTTAAAAAAAACTGGAAGAGATCACTGAAATTGTTTCTGGGATAGGGCAGGGAGGGAAAGGGTATATGAAGCTGCTCATTTTTGTAGGCATATTTATTCAGAAGCTCAAGAATAAACGGATTCAGAATTTCTGTCAGCAGGCTTCCTGTAGCTGAGCTGCAGAAGAGAATAATAAGAAAGCTTTCAGCAAATGAGCAGTGTTGTGAGGGAAGGAAAGCCCAACAGAAATGGATGTAGGTTAAGCAGTAGTCTCAGCAAAATGGGCTGTTACTAGCAGATCATTAACAGCCCACAGTGATGCTGAGGATACTTACCCATTTAAAAAACCCATTTAGGGAGGATTACTGCTATTAAGAATAATGATCAGTGGCAGCAGTGTGTTTTATATAAATACTAGGAGCTATAGTCAGCAGTGCCAATCTCTACTGGAGCCATATTATGTCTGCTGAGAGACAAGACATTTTTCCCTGATCACACTGTAATGTGTAGTTTGATACCTATATTTGCAGAATAAAAAAAGCCAACAAAACTGCTAGCTCTTTGCAAATTAGAGTTGCAGAAAAGATGGGCAAATATCCAAAGTCAGAAAATATTTGAAATGTGGTAGAAGTTATAGTTCTGAAAAATGCTTTTTTTTTTTTCTTTTTTTTAATTCTGTTGACTTTGTTTGCCTGGAGTTATAGCTAGCAATTTCTGCAAGAAGTGTTTGCTGCTTTTCTTCTGAGGCACAGCACACAAGAGTGAGCTGAATTAATTGCCTTCTTGCAAGTTCTCTGCAGGCATGCTCCAGTCCCAGGCTGCTGCTAGGCTTCCAATGCAAAATTACCTGAGGTCTGGGCTGCCTGTGTATATGGAGAACTGTTTCAAATGATGGAGCGGATTACTTCTGTAAATGATAATTTTACAGTGGTAGAGTTTCATTGGTCAGGAGTTGCTCTYGAGGTGTATATTGGCATGAGAGAAGAAACTTCTCCACTGGGTCGTTGTAGTTTTGGCAGGGGCTCATTCCTGTTATGGAGTCCCAGAGCTTGTGTTGCTGCTGATGCAACAAAACAAAAATCTTTTCTTCCCTTTCACAAGATATTAACTCTGAACCTCAGATGTGCTTGGCTGGCAGTTAGGAGGGAGTATATTTGATATGGGGTCACTTAAGTGTAATAAAAGTGGAACATGTAAAATGGTTTTTGCAGAGTAGAACCATACATTAATAGTAACTCTAATTCTCACTCACCATAAAAAAGCATGTTTGTGTATTGCAAAGCAGTACCGAACAGCTCCCAGCTCTCCTTCTCATTGTGTGCTTCAGTGCTTACAACATTCACTATGTTCTAGCAGTTACATCTTTGCCAACTAGAGCTTCCACTTGGAAGAAATTTCCTAAAGAGTTAAAATATATTGTCTTTCATTAGAAAAGATCTTCCTGCAGGATGACCTTTTCAGTAAACCTACACAGAACCAACAAACTATGTAAGTAATAACAAACAATTGGCCACTGGCACCTTGCATAAACGCTGAGAAACTGTCTCTTGCTCAAAGCAAATATGTGAACTTGTCAATGCAAAACAGTGACAAAAGCTCAGCAGGGTCTGTTTCATCTCCAAAGGACCATCTTGCATGCCCAAGGATTGTTACTTTTCTGTTCCACTTGAATCTCACCTGCCTAACTCTGCCACTGAGAATTATGCCCGTTGATTGCAAAACCAGCAGAGTTAAGCCAGTGTTATGGAAATCCCACCTCTCTCTCTGATAGAGGTCTAGTCCCTGCTCGGGTGGAGAGAGCCTTTCCTGTCTGAGCCCTGTCGTAGCCTTCTCTGGAGGCCAGGGCTTCTTTGAGTTCAATGTGGCAACTGATGCTAGGCTCTTTAAGAGACACGATAGATTTAAACCGAATATCTGAAAGATTTTGCAGTGCAGTTGCTTACTGAGCTCAAAAGGTGTGGTTCCTGCCCCTGAGCCTCTTTCCTTATCCCCAAACATAAGATGTATCACTGAAGTTGGAATCTGTTTTTGTTTGTGGAGAAGCAGAGATATGTGGTCAGGTTACACAATGGTGAGAGACTGCCATTAGCAAGCCTACAGAAGCTGGAGAGCCTGCCAAGCTCTTACTAACTTATGACTGTTCCAAAAGAAAATGCAGCTTCTCTTTTGTGACTTTATCTTATTTAGTCATTTCTTGTGCTGATGTGAAGCACTGCAAAGTCTTACAATGTGCCTTTGTCCTGCAAGTAACTATGTTTCAGCAACATTCAGCTCCTAGAAATGAAATGTGATGAGCATTGGCACCGGTGAAGGAGGCTGGCGGGGAGCTGTTCTCATTGCCGTCTCTCCCCTTCTATTCTTTTCTGAGAGCTACTGGTGTTCTACTGGGTGCATCGTAGGTTAGAAACCAGCACTTGGTAATATGCTGCAAGGCCAACAGCATAAGTAGAGGAAGGTTTGCAGGCTTTTATTTCTGTGCAAATCTATTGTCAAAAAACCTATCATAATTTCACTTAAATATCAACAACCAAATTTTGCTCTCTTACTCATGTCAAACTCTTGTTAAAGGAAACAGTACTGCTAGCTGAGCAAGGACAGGTATTTGGGCCAAAGATATCACAAAAATTAAACATTTCTATTATTGTCAATCAGAACTTGACATTCTTGAACTCTGTGTGAAATAAAGATGGACTCTGGCAAGACACGGACTCTGCCTTATTTCAATTCTATTGCTCTCTGTCAGTCAGGGAAGATATGCTAGCTACCAGAAGGCTGGGGTTCAGTTACCTGTAAATGTGTCCTGGTTTCATGGGAGCATGTTTTTATTCAAAATGTTGATACAAATGTAGCTGAAAAGAGCTTGTTTATGCTTGCTTTGTCTGTCTTTTAATGATTATTTTTTCCATGCCTGTCATTATGTTCCATTGTTGTGACCCCTGGAAGACTCATTCTGCTCAACTTCATATTCATCCTGTTACCGCAGCAACCAGGGGAGGCAACTGTTTACAGAGCTGATTTTAGGTACTTGTAGTGGAAAGTTCACACCTGAAATAACATGCAAATTGCCATGCCAACAATACAGGACTCAAAAAGGGCTCTTTTTAGTGCAGAAGCTTTTGTTTTTTTTGTAGTTCTCTGGGCTGTTGATAGATCCCTTCTGCCATCTCTTCAGTGTTACCTGACATGATACATTTAATGTGGTATAAACCTGTTGCATCTACTTAGAGCTTCACATTCCAAAGCATACTCAAATGAAAAATAAATCTGGGTTAGAAGCAAGCAAAGCTCTGTCTTGTCTTGTTTTTCAGCTTGTAGCCCAAGGAAGAAGCTGATTTGGTGAAGTGCAGTGTTCTGGGTTATAATGATGTCTTCCTTAAAATACAAAATGAATGCCATTAGTCATAAAGAAAGGTTATGGAATAACTTTCTTTTATGCGACCAAGGCATTTGTTGTTCAGCACCTAGTACAGGTTGCTTTGGGGAAAAATATTGGGGAAAGCTTTGATTTCTGCAAAGTGTGAAAGCCACGTCTGAGTAGCTAGGGTCAATACAAGTCCATGGCTTGTTATTATTAAAATGGCCTGGTTACTTAGAGTATGCTCTTGACTAGCTTGATATGGAAAACCAGGGATCGCTTAGATAACTTCTTGGATAGTTTTTCTACCTCTCCTGTCTTGGTCTGAAAAGACATTGTTAATTATGAGAATTCAAAAGGGTGAGAGGAATTCTCTGCTGTTGATTTAGTCTCTGTAAACACCTTCCTAAATTCAGATAAGGAGCCTACGCTTCCTCTGTAGTCCCTGGGCTCCTGTCCTCTGTGTCTCCTCATGCTCATAGCTGCAGCTTGGGAAGAAGATATACCTGGAGTGACTGTGAGGTGCTCTAGCAGTAGATGCTTATACTAGCTTGGGTGAAAGCCGGTATCTGAATTTCTCTTGTGTTCTCCTTGGGGTTATGGTAGTCAGGCTCTGAAAGGGCAGCAGCCTAAATCACAGGACAGAGGGGGCTCCCAGTGCCAGGTAGCTGTGCTGGGAAGCTCAGCCTGCTAGAGGTATTTAAATGCAGTGTAATATGAAGGCAGAGATCAGCTAGTGTCAAAAGCTGATGCTCTTTGTCTTTCTAGGAGCTGGTTCACACTGTATGAATGCCTCTCTGCTCTAAGAGAGAATACAAAAGAAATAGCTTACAAAAATGTGACGGGGAAACACAGTGCTTCATGACGTGTGGCAAAGCCTACCACAAAGTCAGCTGTGTAACTCCTTTCTTGTCCAGTGAGGCTGCTTAGCTGAGTGGATGTGACAACCAAATCCACCACAGCTGCTGATGTGCCTCCAGCTTTGCTGGTGCTGTGGTACTTCCCACCACGGGCTGCTCCCTGACTACCGCACGCTACAGTGCCTATTAAATTGCACATGGTGTGGGGCTGATTTGTCCGTTGTGGTTATGGTACACGTGTGTGGCTAGGTTCAGTGAGGGGGAAATGCAGACTGGTTTAATCACATAGCGAATGTCCTGCCTGTGCATGTTAAACTCAGAGTCTGCTGGTTTTCCCTGTATCACACACTGACGAAGCCTACACTTGGTGAAATTAATAGGAGTTTTGGCACTGACATCAAAGACCAGAGGCAAAAATATATTGAAAAACAAACAAAAAAGGATTGTTTAGGGACAGAAAAAAGTATCTCTGGCCTAGAAGAAAGAGTAGTCTTTGGCTACACTAGAAAAGGTGGTTGTAAATCATACTTGCTCTTTGGTGCTGCTGGCCAGAGACAGATTAGACCTTGATATAAATAAGAGCCACTCCAAGGCAGCTTTTGGATTTATCCCAGCTGTTCATGGCCTCAGCCAGAGACTGTCTGTGTCTTTCAGCCAGACTCAGAATACCATGAGCTTCCAGTAACGGAGTGAGCACGTCATATTGTCCCAGTCTTTGGAGCACCACCTTTCATGGTGGCAGTGACTGGGTCGCTGTGGGACAGAGCTGGCTGGGGTGGGGGGGGTATGAAGTACCAGGGACTACAGCTGAAGAAGAGTGAGGAAGAGTCAGTGAGGAGCTGAGAGGAGAGCAGCAGTGATCTCTGTTTCTCTCACAAAGCATTCCCTCATCTGAACTAATCTTAACAGCTGTAACTTCCAGGCTCTTTCCAGCTCCCTTCCTTCAAATGCAGCTTCTACTTCCTCCACCTTGCCCAAAAAATGGCAATCAGTTCACCCTTCTGGGCTCTGTGAGTGAATGCAGAGTGGGACATCTAGGTGTCTGGGACACCTAGACTGCCAGACTGTTTTTTCTATAACTTGTGTGGAAGGGCAGCAAGTGCCCTCAGGAACGACTCACTGCTTCGCCCACTGCCCCACAGCAATGATCTCTATCCCAGCCACATCAACCTCATACGTCAGGCTCTCCAGAGGTCTGGCAGGAGCAAAATATTCAGTGGGATCCTGTGTGCTAGTGACTAGGATGCCTTGGTTGCTCTGGTCAGTGCTGCTTATGCCTCTACCTCAAGTAGATCCTAAGCATATTCCTTTCTTTGTCCATGTGCTAGACATGCACACGCAAGTCCTGAGCGTAGTAAGAGTGGCACAGTCTAGGAGTCAATACATAGGTGAGAAACTTAGGAGATTTGCTTCACCATTTTCATAGTTCTTTTGTGTTGTTGGTGACATCCCTTTCCTGAGGGAACTTTAAAATCTCATACATAAGGAACCTCTGGAAGACCTTGGGGCTCAAGTCTTTGAATCTGAAGTCATCCTACCTGCTGAGGGCAGACTATGCAAATTCCTACAATACCTTCCCCACCCAATCTGGAAATTCTTGTGTGGAAGGAGATGGTGTTTCACAGATGTCTCCAGGCAGTCCCAGAGCATTTATTAAAACTAGCATTTACTCTAACAAAACTATGATTGTGATCCAGTTAAACACAGGCAGGGCATATTACACAGAGGCATATTACCTGTGGGAAGAGTGTGTGCTGAGTTTTTTTTCTGTACAAGTTTCAAGTAAGCATCATATTTCTAAGAGCAACATTGTTGTGTTTGTTACAAACATGTAAAAGCACATGTATTTTTTTAAAACTTTCCCTTTAGTACACTCTTGTAAGCTTTGTAGAAAAAACTGTGTCATAATCTGTTTTCTGCTTCTGCTTGTGATCTAACAGTGAGGATATTTCAATCAATGAACATGAAATATACTGGGAATTATCCCTTGGAAAACATTTATCTCCATATATGAATATATCTTAATTTTGCAAAGACATTTTAGGAGCCATGTATCTTTTTTTCAAGAAAAGCATACTGAGACTAGAGATAGTGTAGTACAGAAACCCAGAGTCACACTCTCATGCTAAGCATAGGTTACTGGATTACCAGAACCAACAGTGACCTCAAGGAATTGTATTTTCAACAATCCTGAAACCAAACTGCTTAAAACACAACAAGCAAGGCTGGTCTGGACCTAGTGCTAGCCTCTCATTATCAGAACCATCGCTAAATTGAAGCGTGTGTGACCAAGTGGAGAGGAAAAGAGGGGAAACAGCCTGAACAGCAGTGAAGTAAAAGGAGAACAGTGACCAAAGCAGGCTGGATGTGCTGCGTAAGCCCAATGACCTCGCTCTGCTGAGAGAGATGAGGTCTGTGCTTGTAGGGGTGTCAGCAGAAAAACATCTCCTGCCAGCTCAGGCAGCAGTACCCAGGCACATGCGCCTGTTTTCGTCTTGCAGGTTGACCAGGCTGCGACTGAGATGATGGGATATAACGCAGGTGGCTTGTGCGGAAAGGAAGGGAAGCAATGAGCTGTTCTTTTTCTGCCCTTCAGAGATATTCTCACATACACAGTCTCACCCTAGTGTATAAATCGGAAGGGCAGATATATGCTGTATTTTTCATCTGGAAATGCAGCCTTTATCTCCAGAACGCTTCTAGGATCTGGCCTATGGGATAGTTATACTGGTGTTGGTCAGCTGCTTGTTAAAGTAGGGATGAACTTCCGAGTTTACTGATGACTTCCAAGGGAGGAGGATACAGGTACAGATGGGAGATCAAGGCTGTAAAGGCTGGAGAGTAAACTGCTATGCCTAGAGGAAAGCTAATCGGCTTTTTTTGTTTTCCTTCTTTTCATTCTGTCTAGATTTAAAAAATAAATTGGAATTGCTCTGGTTTTAAAACAGGTGGGAGCAAGTCTGAAATCACACCGTTATCAACACTTCTAAAGATCTTTTTTAAATGTGGTGAGACATCTAGGTCCAGCCAAATGCTTATTTGTCTGCGTAGTTCCCTCAGTAAAGATCTGTTAGATAGAAATAAGCTTAATGAGAGGAAATAATTAACAGCATCTCAGAAGATTTACTACCCTTGGGAACTGCTCTGTTTTTGCAAAGAAGGGTGGATCCAGTTAACAGGAGATGCCCGCAAATGCGATTACACATTACAGATGTTTCTTTTTTCTGTCCTTAAAAGTTATTTTATTAAGCTGAAATATATATATATTTTTGTGCTGCAAAAGAAACAAATTAAGACTGAAATTCATTATAGGAACATAAGGAAATTATTATTGTCTAGAAGTATCTAATATTAGGAAACTAATGTCCACAAATTAATAGTCTGCTCAGCTGGACAAAAGAGGATTCTATCAAGCAGGGAGAGACCTCTGCCAAATCCTCTGCCTAGCACCTAAAGAAGAGTGAAATATGCATTCAGGAAGGGGAGCATATTTGGTTAGTCAAGATAAGGTATGATGATTGAACTTCTTGGGCACGTATGGACTCCAAATTCTGCAACAGATTTCACTTTATTTTGGCCTTACTACTGCGAGCGAGGTAATGTATTGCTGTCCTCCTCCTCTGAATTGTTTGAACAATAGCAAAAATTCTGGATTTGCTTTGAACAAAATATGTTTTTGATAATTCCTTCATTGTTAAGGAAGAAAAATTTTAAAGTATTCTGGAGGAAAAGTTGAAATGGTTTGCTTTGGCACTTTAAACTATAGATATTTTGGAATTAAAATGTCTTTTTAATTTTTTTAAAAATTAAGACCTTTAAGGAAAACAGTGTTTCATTTTTGTATTAAAAGAAATTTTTAACCTGTAACTTTGTCCATCTTACTCACCAGAATTTTCAAAAAATATTAAAACACTTCCGGCTGACTTGAAAAAAGTAGTTATTGACCTAACTGCCTATCACAGATCTATATGAGAATCATACTACTTTTGTCTGGCTCTCTTCAATTTTCCCAGTTAAATGAGAACAAATATAGAAAGGACACTCATGAGATCTATTATAAAGTCTTCATCAAACATRCTCTTCACTATTTTGGAGCCTTCTGTCCTTCAGTTTGCTGCTTCGCTTCATTAGCTCTGCAGCGGGACGTCTCTGCCTTGCTCATTCGCGCAGCCTGGAAAGGCTCTCCCGTCCCTGCATGCCTTTAACTCTCTGGCAAGTCACTGAGTTTGGTTGACTCCTGCTTTAGCAGGTAATGGACTGATGCAATGAGTTATTGACATTCAAATTCCATTTGAATCGGGGAAAGTCACTGACGTATATGAGGCTATATGTTTGTATCTACTAGTTGGTTTGTTTCAGACAGTACAAAAATAACCTGGTTATTCACTGGGTTTTTTTTTTTGGTATTTTCCTTTATTTATTTATGCTTTATGAAGTTCTAAAAGCTATCTTATGTTAAAAGATGTCCTTCTGGCTAAGGAGCGGGACTGGGACCAAAATCTGGCTTCTCACAGTGGTGCTGTAACAGATTTGTTCTGGTGCCTTGAGGGAATAATTTAAAGACCTCATTCTTTTCTTTAGTTTCTCAGACATTTAATCACAGTGAAGAAAATCATAAAGTGAGTTAAATTTCTCACTCTGTAAAATAGCTTGGTATCTATAAATACAGTATTGAACTTAATAAAGGGGGGAAAAAAGGAGTAGACGTGCATCTATTGCCAAATACTGCTCTTGGCTAAGGACCTGCACTCCTTTTAAAGACATTTCACTTCTGGAAGTGTTATAGAGCGGACAGGGCATTTCTTGTGATTGCACTTGATTGTAGGAGACAATTTTTTTATAAACCTGTCATCCTTATCTTGAATAATACTTTAAATAAAACCCTTCACAATTTCTTCCATGGCTTCCAAATCACTTTCTTATTTGGAAGCCCAAGCACATTATTCCTTTTTGGAGGCCAGTACCTCTCAGGCACTGCACATTGCAGCAAAGAGTACTCAGGGAAAAGCATCAGTAGATAGATAGTGTGACAGTCTATATGAATGCTCATACTTTCTGACAGCTCCATTTTCTCCTGCCATCTGTGTCCTCAGTCTTTCTGGAAATTATGGTGCATCAGCAGTTCTGTTTTATTACCCAAAGCTAAATCCATTTAGAAAGATATTTGATATGGCAGCAATTTCTTGAGCTTCCACAGAAAATCTAGAAAATTTAATACTTAAATAAAAGAAAGTTAAATACTGTGGAATTGAATGCACTTCTATGTATATGGTTAGTATCAGAATATAATTTCCATATTTCTGAGCCTCCAAATCTTTTTGCCAAATTAGTCTGAGCCTTTTAAATGGGATTTGGGGCAAAAAAATAGAATTTCTATCTGTTTTATTCTCAGAGGGAAAAAAAAAGAAAAAAGGCAAGCCATATTTAAGCCTTGCAGACTCCTGGGAAAGTTTTTGGAACTCTTTGCAAAATCTTAGGGAAGAAACCACTGCTGTCCTGTTTCCTGCTATGCTAGACTGTGCCTGTAGCACCTCCTTACTAGTGGTAGGTTTATCCTGTTGTCTGAGCTCATGGGTTTTCTATCTGAGTTTGGAGGAAATCTGTCTTGGTGGGAAGGTCAGAGGTAAATACAGTGATTTCTGGGGACACAACACTTGTATTGAGCTATACAGACCATTATTTATTCAATATGTGGTTATTTTTAGTGTGGGGAGCTAGAAATGCCTTTCATGGTTAGGCATGGCATGGCACATGCAATGCCTTGCATATATAATATTGCAAGTTATTGTGCTTCTTGTGCAGGGATTTTAAGTTTGGAGTAGTTTAGAATTTGGCTGCATTCAAGTTAGTGGGACATTTCTTCACTGATTTCACTGGGGACAAGATTTTACTGATAAATGCCTCACCACACCTCAAACAAGCTGCAGGCTACAATTCACGGTGATGTTTCAAGTATTTCTAAGCTCCCTTCTAAAAGATGTGTGTACTTGTTTCATCTCTGTGACTTCATATTCTTCCCATTACACCTTACCTTCTTCCCAGCTGATCATGTTTTTCTTGTTATGGGGCTGTAATGTAGAAAACTCATCTCCCATTTCTCTTCATTTAATTAAATACAATATAAARCACCTTCTGGCACAATGTTCTTAGATCATCTAAGATCTGCTTAGATCTGTTACCTTTCCTTCCTTTGTTTGTTTTTCACTGGACCTTTTTGCTTCATTTTGTGGACATCAGGATGATATCAGAGACACTTGRATAAATGCTATTGGTGGTGAACTCCAGTGCTTAAAAATGTGGATGAGGGATCCCCAGGGTTTATAAATTAGCATAACTCCACTATCTTACACTGAACTGATGATGCAGGAACAGGTAATGCAAAATTGGGCGTTATTTTGATTATGAAATACAGTGAGACATAAAGAAGAGAAATTATGGCTCATCTTTGCAACAGAATGATTTTCTTTTCTCTATTATTTTCATGCAGCTCTTAAATATAATCTGTGAATGATTTGTCTCCAGTTATTGTAAATTTTGATTAGAATTGTCTACCTAGGCTGTTTCAAAACCTGTTGCAACCACATGAGAAGAGAATATACTAAACCCTCCTCCCATTTATTTATATGTTCTGTATCTGTTTCCAGCTACAGCTGGTAACTCATCCCTGTGAAAGAAAYGGGCTGCTGTAGCACATGTGTGCTATCAGCCTGGCTCTGTCAGAGGCCAAAAATTGCAGTCCTAAAGGAATCACTTTGTGAGTGGCTTCCACTTGCTGTATTTTTTCTCTTCTGACTTGTGTTTTTGCTCATTGTGTTTTCCCATTATCATTGCTGAGGAGATGATGCAGTGTTCCAAGCCGAATTTGCCACTACTATGCTAAACACTGTTCTGAAGTAGTTTCCACAGTCCCTAGCATCTTTGAGATGAGCTTTTGCTGTGGGTCTGTGGTATCATGTTAAGATTATTCTGATAACAAATGAAAGATAGTTTTTCTTTTTGGAGCTGACTATCTCACTCTAGAAAATCTTTGCGCTCCTCAAATTTGCTTTGACACTTTRCTTTCATAAGGTTGGGGGAAAATAAACTGACCAGTCTGAAAAAAAGACTGGGAGCGGGGGTTGAACTGAAAGAGAATAACCTTTAAGAAACAGGGAGCTGGAAAAAGAGGTTTCTCCAGGTCGGAGATCATAAGAACGCAGGACGTTTTATAGTTCATAGAGTACCTACTTGAAAATTGTCTTTGTTCCCCAAGACAGATCCAGCTGAGAGAAGTCTCARCTTCTCAGTAAAGTCCCCTTTATACTCGTATTTTGATAATGAGTCTCTATTAGCAGGTTCTAAAGGGTGCAACCTTGGAAWGACTCTGAAGAATTGCGGGGTCATCTTATGATACTGAGTGATGAACTGGCAGATGCCATTCCGTGTAACAAGAGCTAAGACGTGTAGGCAGGATAGAAGGAGAAAGAAGAAATTAGGGATATGTGTGTGTGTGTATATATATGTATATATATACACACATGTGTGTGTATTTGTACACGCGTGTATACACATGTATGGTGAGAAATTCTGAAAACGTCAGCTCAGCAACTGGTTGTGGTCAAAGGGACAAATAGAGCACTGGGAATTCTTATGCAGCTCGTAAAGAACAAACCAGAAAGTATCATTAATGTGTGACACAACTCTCTGCTTTTGAATCCACTTCTTGAATACTGTAGGCAGTTTTGCACCCCTCCCTAGAAGAACAAGTTGAACTAGAAATGTCACAGAAGAAAATCAATGCTGAGAAAATGGTCTCAAATACATGGAGGGACTAAAGAGAAGACCTTCCTCAGGAGGAAGATGGCCTGAGGAAAATTTGGAGAGAAGCGTCTTTTTAAGCATCTGCTACTAGGCAATGCTGAAAATGGGACAATAGCGGAGACAGACTCCTTGTTTGACCCAGGAAGGGTTTTTTTTTTTTTTTTTTTTGTCATGACCTTAGTTCTGAAATGACTGCCAATTTATTTTGAATTTGATTCAGAGAATACAAAATGGCGTATGTTACAAAGCAGGATAGTATTTCTTTCCTGTGAATGTAGTCAGGCAGCTGAGCTCAAAGGTCTGCTGTGTGTGTGAGGGCACAAGGGAGGGAGGCAGAACATCCTGGCAGCTGCTTAGGATGGGACATCATAGCCGGAAACCCTGGCAGGGGGCTCTCCCTGTGAGGCACATGCACCATTGCTCCCACAAACCATTGAAGTGTTTTGGTATCTAAAAATCCTTTGGATTTCAACTTGTAACTATATTTTCACTTTTGAAACATGCTGTTTTTATGGAAAAATCTTTTTTCTTACCTGCCTTTTCCCCCAATGCTAAAATAAAAGACAAATTTTCATATTTCTTCATCCTCACTTTTTTTCTGGAGGCCAGAATCCTGTTCTGGTGAACATCAGAAATGTCTTTTGATATTCTATCTTAAGGAGTTTAGAGGTGTCTTGATGGTAATTCTAAATAGAGTATTTGGAATGGCTTTTTTCACTCTGATGACACTGGTGAGCTCTAATCTTATAAAGACATGTAACATATTTAGGCATGACTGTCTAATAATATTTGCTATGAGGCTTTGCAGCATGCATTTAAGTGTAATTTGAGGCAATACTTGAGTAAATTAAATAAAAGTATTCCCTTTACTGAAGGCTGCAGTCTAATGCTGACAAATATATCTTCTTGTTTTTGTTAACCTTTTAACATCCAGATGCAGCATCATCCATCAAGGAACAAAGAATGCACATCCCACTTGTAGCATACAGCCTGGAGAYTGCTTTTTGTACAGCACTGACAAGGCTGGAGGGTTATAGTAGATAATCACCAGAACATGAGCTTACAATGCGAGAGTGCGTGAAAGGAAGATTGTTTCTTGAATATGTGTGCAAATGACAGGGTGTAGAAATAGGGAGGCTGAGCAGGCCTTGTACATGGCCTTAGTGTAGCATTAGGATTGCACTCTGTCCAATCTTTTTAAAAATCAGGCAGACAGTTGGAAAGTAACTCCATGAAAAATAGTTTTTTCGAAGAGCTTTTGGACTGTGAGAGATTTATGTACATTGCTTATTGCATCATTACTGAACGGATAAGGAGGTAACTTAGTTTGGGTACCCTGGTTTTAGTCCTCGTGCTGTGGCCCATAAGGACAATTCATTTGAGCCGTGGACCATTCTCAGGTATGCTCTTTATCCAGTATCATCCAGATGCAGGCAGACAGGTTGTTCAGCAGCCACAGCTGCTCAGATGGGGGAAGAAGGTGGACATCTCCTGCACACTTGTGAATTTTGAGTGCTCAACAACATAAATACAGTCAGGACTCACTCTGCACTGCTGATCGTATGCCCTTTGTATTCAGCCAAGTGGTGCAGGGCAACCTGAAGGTTGTCAGTGCAGCTTGCCATAGCCAGGAGATTCAGCCTGTGTGATCTAAAAACATCTAGTTATGGAAGGGAGTATTTGTGATTGAAGAGGACTACCTAATCTAGCAGATAAAGGATTCAGTCAGTGGCTAGAGACTGAGGTTGTACTGAAAATAATTATCCAGTGAACAATGCGCTTAGGGATGCTGTGGATTTTGTATCACTTGGTATTTTCAAATCAAGACTGGGTATCTTTCCACAGAACAATATTCTGACCCAGCCACAAGATACTTGAGTTGACAAAGGAGTTGCTTAATGACAGTCTACAGTATGTTATGCACAAAGTCAGGCTAGATGATTACAGGAGTTCTCAAAATCTGTGATGCTAATCAGGTGCTTTGTCTTCACAGTCAATTATTTTAATTATTCATGCACTAGAACAAAATAAGGTATCCTTGGGATGCTTCAAAGGAAATTGTGTCCTTTCTTTGCTGCCTAATTTTGACATACAGTATGCAAAATTCTAGCTATGTCTATCCTTGTGTGTTGTAAGACCATGCCAATAGCAGTAATAGCTTTCTGTTCTGCCAGTGCTCATTTAGTTATGAGCTGTTTCCGGTCAGGCTTTGCTTCTGGTCCACTGCTAGCAGCACAAATGACTTAATTCTTTATCCAGACAAACGTTAAAGTTTCAGACTCGTTTGCACATTCTTTTCACATTGGAGTACGCACAGTGAAGTCCCTCTACTGAGTTCAACAGAATTACACCCTTGTGCAGAATGGGTGTGACAAGGATCAAAACTGATGTCATATGGKTTATATTTTTAAATTATTTTTGCACAGCTCAATGAACTGCTTTGCTTTCTTTCCTAAAGAAAGCAGGCCTTTGGTTGAAATGTAATTTAGGGGCCACTGCTTTGATGAATGATTTGCTTTACAGTAGAGCTCATCTGTGCACTCATCATTTTACGTAAAGAAGTCTAAGCTACTCTATTTACAGAAGAGTCATTTGGGGCCCAGTGTCTGAATTAGCTGCTCTTCAAAGCAGAAGTTTGGAATTGTCTTCTGAATCACAGGTTATTCAGACATATCTGGAGGCAGAGGCCAAAGCGCCTCAGAGGCATACTGAAAGGAAAGAAGATTGAGGCTTCATAATGGATCCTCTCTTCTACTTTTCTGTCTGAGCAAAAAATGGGAAATCTTTATCATTTCATGCACTATTCYCTTGTCCTGTCCCTACCCCTCTTACAGACCTCAGCTTGCCTCCCTTTCCAGCCTGTTTCCCATAGATGACCAGAAACTCATCCCCCATTTTGTTGCCTTGTTCTAGCAAACCACTGATGCCTCCACTTGTAAAACAAGTCACTGATGTCGTGTTGACCTCATAGTCTTGTACTGGTGCAGAGAATCTAGCGTTGCTCTCCAGAGTGAAAAGCTGAAACGATGTACATCTCCTCAGAATTTAYATATGTAAGCATGTGATGAAGAACTTATTTAGCATTTGGCCAGTACTTTGCTGTATGCTCAGACTGAGGAAGAAAGTACAAGAAATGATACTGAAAGGAACATAAAGTTAGGTCTGAAATCAAATAAGTCACTGTCTTAATTTCCTAAATTTTTACAGAAAGGCTTGAGAATAAACTGCTATGATTCTGCTAGAAATCTCATGGGAACAACTTTGAAACTTTTAAAATACATAAATGTGTGTCTTGATTTGTAGAGGATTGTTTTGAAACCTTTGGCATATTTGAAATTCAGCATGTTTCAAACAGGCTTTTTTTTTTTTTTTTTTTAAGGTAATTTTTAAAATAATTGGTTATAGTTCTAGATTTTTTTCTAGTGTTAACTGAAACTAGTAACCCTTTTACATGTTTTTTAAACCAGAAATAACTTTTTTTCATACATAAATATGTCCCTGGCAACGAATGCCATGGTTTCATTCAAATGCTCTATATAGTTCTATGAAATTGAGTATGATTCATGGAGTATGATTTTTTCCAAACAGACAGAGGAAGACAGTGACRGATTTTGGTTACATAATCCATACGTTTTATTGCATTTTTTTTGAGAATTTCTTACACATATTTCTACGTGACAGTGGTCAGACATTTGTTTTGTATCAGTACATCAAGTTACTGTGTAGACTGGTACGAAAATTCTTTCAGAGAATATTGAARAGAGTGCTGTAGGGATGTCCTGTTTATTATCGACAAGACATAGAAAATAAGATCAAATTTTAAAAACAGAAAAGAGAATTACAATACTCTCTTTGTTAAAGAAAGTGGTTACGGGAACGTAAACAAGCCATTGTTTCACARCTTGGTCTTGCAGAATTTAGGGTTYGTAATGCTTGTTTTGTATAAGCTTCTACAAAATAGTTTTAGCTTAAGATTTGTTCTTTTCTTTCTCCTTGACCTAACAAACTACTCTATTGGGAAAATTTAGCAACAGCTGGATTGCTCATTAACCAGTGGTAAATTAAGAAAATGACCTATGACTGGTTATCATTGGGATTTTGCAGTATATAGAAAAAGTTACATCAGCCTCCAGACACCACAATATAAGGTAGTATAACACAGATATCTCCAATTAGGGATCTCCTGGGGAGCAAAAGGGAATGGAGAAGAGATTGATGACTCTGTTTAGTTGAATGTTGTCCATAAGGAGTTTGCATGGTAACAGTCTAATTTATGGCTAGATGGCTGTGAATTTAATTCCCATGCTGGCACCCGAGAAGCTGTACTATGTTGACGACGACATCTTGTACTGGTGGAAAGGCTCTAGCTTTGTGTACTAGAGTGATAAAAATCCAACTCCACMAAAGACACTGTGAGATGACATCTCTCTCAACAGTTTTTGAAAAATGAAAGTTCACGATTCTATCCTGTAAACTACAATGACTGCCTTCCTGCTTACAATAAGTATTTCAAACAGATTGTCTAGGAGCCCTTTCCTAGAAATTTCTGCAGGCATGCCTACATAAAATTGCTATAAAAATTGTGCAATAACTTTGGTTTATCTTTTTTTTTTTTCTTAAGCTTTAACTATGGATTGCTTAATTTTCTAAAAATTTTGTTGTTGTTGTTTTTGATAGCTATAATGCTCGTATATCAACTTTTAGCCTGGTTTCCTAAGGAACTGAGGTTTCTGTGGTAACACTGACTCTCCAATTGCATATCTGTTCTCTCCCCTGGTAGCTCTACAACATGCTATGCAAGCTTAACTGAATTTGAGGGAGATGATAAAACTTTTAACATGAAATATGTCCCAAAGGGGTTTTTAAAAATTATTAGCTGAATAGAGGAAAGAGACATGAATTATTGCCTCGGAGGGTATAATTCAGCTGTTTGACAATCTGTTTGGTAGCAGCCAGCCAATCTTCATGAAYGGAGATGCAGACTAGTCATGGCACATCGGTGATGTGAAGGAGGAGCGTAACCGAGGTTCCTGTGTTGGGAGAACATAAAGGGACGCTGTAGGAAATCTGACTTATTTGTTCTGCTGTTCACCAAAGAATGTGCTCTTTTTATTTCATGTTACATTTCTAACATCAATACAGTGACTGCCTTTGGCACTTAAATTCACTCACTGTAGGAAGTTTCTGCAATTTTTGTTTTAGAACTAGTCAGAGTGTTAATCTCAAATAACTTTCATGGTTGGAAACTCTTCTCCCTTTGACATCTTAAGACTTGCCTTAAAAAAAAAGCACACACAAGAAAAGTGACAGCAGTTACTAGGATGGCGTATCAGTGGAACTGGGCTGGTTATTCATCGCTTCAAATCTAACTGAAGATCTGAGTACCTGTGTAAAAGATACAGCCCTTAGGTTTCTGGCTTTCAGCCTTTTTGATCTGCAGATCCCCGAACGTTTTTCCAGTGCATAAGTTAAACTTACTGATGATAGCTTTGTTTTTATTAATTAGCTTTGTAGGACTCTTGGAAGTGGTTCATGGACCTCCTGAGGTCTGTGCACTAGAGGCTGCATGTCTGTGCCTATGTCAGCAGTGAGCGTTAGGGCACTGCAGCAGGGTTACTAGATTGTGTGGCCTGTGTTACCTAGGAGCTCTGCAGAAGGCCACAGTGATTCGCTCAGGTTTACCATCTATTGCATTTGTTTTTGCTCTCTTTCTCTCCAAATCCCAAGTTACTGTAATGCCCAAACACCACATCCCTTCCTGTTTACCTACTGATATCCAAATAGTGCTTGAACAAATGTCAGAAGCTTCACCAACAGGCAAGGCACTTCTGCTCTGGTGTCTTCTCTTTCACGCTGCTCCATGTGCCTGTAGGGAGAAAGCTGGAACAAGACCACTAGAGGAACTGAGTCTTAAGGAAAAATAGAGATCATCCCACTCCTGTGTTTGGAGGCAATTGCATGATATTTTTAAGGGATTTGTTCCTACCTGAAGGCTGAGTGTTTGGAATAGGTCCTAGTGCTGCTCCGGCAGCAGTGGCTGGCAGAGATGCGGGGAGGTCGGCCGTGGTGCCACCGAGCCCGATGGCAGGGGGGCACTAAGGGCAGGACGCGGGAGGTATAGGGGCAGCTTGGCTGCCTGCCTCGGAGGGTGCTGTCAGCACGGGGCAGTCAGCTGGTGAATAGGAAATAACAAGCTCCTCAAAATGACCCACGCTGCCGGCAGCTGAGCTATTTTGGGCTTGTGTAGGTCAGCAGCGTGCTGTGACCTCTCCGGATGTCGGGTCTGGGGCAGGCTGGGGGCTGGCGATGTGGCTGCAGGTGAGCACGCCTGGGGAGGAAGGGCAGAGGACACAGCTCACGCTCCCATGTGTTTCCTCAGGGAAACTAGAGCGCAGCCTGTGAAGCTACATCCTCCACTTTGGACCTTGTTACAGCGCACAAATTTGAATAAATAAATCCTTTTCCCCGAGGAAAAGTGCAAATCTTTGTGTGAAGCTTTGTGACAGTAGAGAAAGCTATTAGAACGAAAAATAATGCTGCGTAATTTGCTTGCTCATCCAAGTTCAATAAACTCCTTTGTATACAGYTATTGCTTTTACACAAAATAAACATCTCTAACAATAAAACGGTTTATAGGAGACTAATCTGCTTCCTTTGATTGTTTCTTAGCAACAACTGTGAATTAGTTGCCAAGCACCCTAGTTGGATGCTTTGCAATGAAACAAGGAGGGGAAAAAAAAAATGACTGAAATAAAACCCAACCAGACTGAATTGTGAAGTGCAAGCTAATAAGCAAATATTTGCTCTTTGTGTAAGTCATCAACCATTAGCTTCTTTCAGCTTTCCTTAAGATACGCTTAACTCGCTCTCAGAGGATTAGAGGTGATTTTTCAGGCAGGTCTCTATGGCAAGGGAACGAGGTGATGCCTTGGTCCCTGGTTGCACAGTGGGGACAGGGACCTTCCAGGGCATTGCGAGGCTCCTGGGCAGCATCTGCCAGGTCTGCAGCAGCCTGTGATGCACAGAGGAAGAGGCGAAGAAGTATCAGGGATTCGGTAATCCACCCTCTTCAGCTGGGGCCAGCTGTAGACCACGCTTACAGCATGTGTCTAGGGTCCAGTCTTGATATCAATTAGTTCAYGTTGATGCCTTCCTCTGGGCGTTTGCCTCCACGCTCCAGATGGCAGAGTGCCGTTGGTACAGACACTTCCATATGGTAGTGTATGGGAAAGGTTTGGAAGGGGAGAAGTGATACATTGCGCTGTTGGTTTCTCATGACAATAGGGTCAATGACACTTATGTCAGCAGTAGTTGATGGCACAAATGACGCCAAAGTCATGAGTTGGCATAATTAATGAAGACAAACCGTGAGTACAGTTCACACACAGACTGCAAAAATTGGRCTGCAGCACAAGATTCAAAACAGATTTGAGCTTTAAAGGGCAAGACATTTTCAAGGCAGGACACAACTCCCGGAAACTACGGAGAGAGCAATTTTATTACAGCGTATCCCATTTTGAGCACTGACGGTCTTTGAGTTGGGAACCTAGTGCTGGTGAATATTAGCCAGGTAGCACTGGGTGCAGCACTGTCCACGAGGCTGTGCACAGAGAGAAACGGGGAGTACGGACGCCTGTGTTGGGAAAGGGGGCCACAGGAAGCAGGCTGGAAATTGCCTCAGGAACTGTCAGCCTAGTACCGTATTTCTCTTTTCTTGTACTAAGCTCCAATATGTTGAATAGAGTGTTTTAAAACTCAGTCTGCAAAATGTGTTTTTGTTTTACCACAAAAAAGGCATTTTTGTTATCTGACCTCACCAGAGCTACATCCTTTTGCTGCTGCTGCTCTTTAATGATCATTTTAAAATGATTAACAATGCCTGGAGCTATGACAGCCTGACTTCCTGAGCTGAGCCTCGAACATGTCTGGATTTGCAGAAGGGAGTTCCTGACAAGAGTTTCCTATAAAACAAGGACACTTGGGTTATTGTTTAGAAAAACTGACTGCAGAGAAGAGATACAAGTCACTGACTAGGACAGATGCTCTGGTGGGGAGATTTTTTGCTTATTTAGGGGCTTTTTTTTTTTTTTTCCTATTTTAAACACCGGAAACACATTTGTTTGCAATTTCTAAAGGCATCAGAGCAACAGAGTGGCTGTCTCTGGCTGTGTGAATCTAATCTTCAGTATTATCTTTTCTTTTTTCCTTTTTTCCTTTTTTTTTTCTTTTTTTTTTTTTTTTAAGCGGTGGGAAAGCCTTTAAGATCAGGTGGGATTACTGAGAGATTTCATACAGAGAGAGGCATGACAAAAGCTCACTTATACTATGGGGAAGTGAAGACTCTGTAGGGTTTCTTTTCTGAAACAGTGTCCTCAGTATGTGATTTAACTACCATCTCAGGAACAAAACCTCCAGTGTTTACTGTCTGCTTCTATAAGGAGGGACCTATTTTCCACTGACTACCAGACTCCTGCGCTGTCTGGTCCCTTTTGGTCCCTGGTCATGTCAGAGTTTTCTTGAAGCTTATTTCAAGGAATCAGTTAAGGATTTGCTCGTATAGGCTTGTTTCTAAAATAGTTGGCTTCTCTTGAAAGCAAATGTGGCCACTACCAATTTACTTTTATTTTGGATGAAAAGCTGTCTATATGTAAGGACAGGAAAGAGGAAGAAATGCAGTCGGAGCTTATTTTCTGCCATCTCTGCCCCTCCTCTCTAGCCAATATTCTCCTCCCTCTTGTAGAGGGCTCTAAATAATGGAGAATCTGATGCTCACATGTCTGTAGGAACATGTAGGCACAGCATACTGAGATGGTATGCCTCTGGACACGGAGTTATTTCTATAAAATCCTGGCACATCTCCTCAATGCTGACTAAAAGGGCAGGTGGAAGGAGAGAGACTTCCCTTGATTCCAAGTGAGTAAGATGATGGAAACAGTTCATATCCAACAGCAGAAATAGTGTTGATGTGCTAGGGTGCAGTCAGCCACGTGTTGTGTACCCAATGCCATTACAGACACACAAGAGTATCCTGTCTAGTTGTTGAATACTGCTCTAGAAGAAGGTGAATTTTACTTGCGTTTCCCTTAGGTTTCCTGTATCATCTTCACCAAGATCATGCAGATCTTTCAGATATCTCAAGCAGCTTTAGGTGCCTTTAGGCAACTGAATCCTGCTCACTGTGTCTAAAGATTGGAAGCTCCCTGAGCTTCCCTGGAGACCCCMAAATATGGATGTTTGGCTTGGCTAGCACATGAGAGGACCCACACTTAACTCTATTGGAAAGATTAAGTGTCAATTCCTTAGAGTTTTTGTGAGAGATTTCAGTGCTAAAGCTCTTTGAAAATCAGTCTAGTTTTTGTTTAGGTGTTTACGCACATAGGTCTGAAATCCATATTAAGCACTAAAAATGTCAGATTTTAACAGGCTGAAGAGGAGGATAAAGCCTGAATAAATTTTGCCTGAAATTATATTTCTTCAATTCCTTATATTTTCAATGCAGCCATCCCACCATTTCATTATTTTTGATGGGACAGACTATATTTAATTTTAGATCATTATTCAGAATCCCCTCTAATATCAATGGAGATATTAAGGCTACCAGAGCTCCTTATGGCCAAAATTCTTACTGAATTCACCTAAAAGTGACAAAATAGGTAAAAGAGGCTATGGGAGTGATGATCCAGAATTTGAACATGCTAAGAAATGAATGCATGCCAAGAACCATTCATCTTCATTAGGTTTAACAGGTTTAACATGTTTAATCTGAAGATGTTAGTGATGACCAATTTCAAAACAAGACTGGTAGTACTTGTGAGATTGCACAGAAGTCCCCAATAAGTTCTGAGCAAGGAGCCTCTTTGGTAAAATAGGAATTGAGTTTTGGAGACCATTACGCATCTTTCATGATGCTGAAGGCAAGCTTCTCACGTAAAACCAATTTGGTGATGGGAAAACTTCATATAGAAAGTCTACTCCTAGAGTTAGAACAGAAAGCAGCAAAACAGTTCATCGTTGTCCAGAGCAGAGATCTAGGTGTTGCAGAGCTACTGGCATGACTGCTAGACTCAAATTTTCTATACTGACACGCAGGACAGACTGCTGTGAAAATCAAACAAGGAAGAAGCCTTTAGAGTGCAGGATGTCAACCCTGCTGAAAGCAGCCCTCCCAGAGTTTCTGTTTCTGTTGTTGGTGAAAGGAGTCTGGCCCCAAGAATGCATGGTGCTACCAACATATTAGCAGAGCTTGCAGAAAGGAGCTGGCTCTTACTGTGCACGTGCACCTACACTGACTACATGACTTTCCTCTGTCATGCACAAGTCCCTCTGCTTCAGGCTAACCAAAGACAGCAATGGGGACATCAGACTTCTCAAGTAATTTCATAAAGAGGCTAATGTGGTGGTGTTTTTGTGAAGACTGTATCTCAAATGATAGGTACAAATCTACCTGTCATTCCCAGTGTATCAGAAAATTGGGCTGACATATCATGGCATGCTCTGTTTCATTCAATGCATATAGAATATTGATTAACCCACAACCTTTTTTAGGATGTGACATACAGGGGCACTTTTATTAGCTCTTTTTAGGAATTGCAGGAATTCACATGACATCTTTTTATCCCTAAAACTGCAGTCAGATGAATAAAATCCATTATTGGTATTATTGTTGTGTAAGAAGATCAAAATGACTTCAAAAACTTTTATCCTGCAAATTTTTCTATTTCAGTATGCAACATGTGCAAACTACTCCCCCACAATTTAGCGACAGTCCTTGCAATGTGAACCTACTGTGCTGGGCCCTGCTAGTTGTTACGGGATGACTGTTGCCAAGGAGAATTTAGTTGCTCTTCAGTTGAACAGATCAGTGAAAGCYTGGATTCTACAAAGGGCAGTTTTGCCCACTTCTGCCAGATCTATTGAATTGAGATGCATGAGAAATGGGCTCCGCTTCTCAGATGTGTACAAATTTATATTGACCAAAATATTGGTGATAAAGGGAAGTCTTTTCCTCTGAAGATCAGAAAGGAAGGATAGGAACTCTGATGATTTTAGAAACCTCCATTTAGTGGTTTTAGGAACATCTTGCAGTATATTTTACTGTTTTCATAAGGAAAAATATTGGATTCTTTATGGTAACTTTAAACAGCAAATGTAACGCTTTGTTCCTTATTTGCATTAAGAATCTCTCTTTGATCAATAAACAGAAAAAATGTATATGATATAATACAAAAAAGTATTTCTCAGCAGAAGGGAAGTGTCATTATGACAAATGTAATTACTACTGCAAAACTACTCTTCAACAAAGGTTTTAGTATCTAAACTTGAGGCTAGACTATCTAAAATTGGGGCCAGAGTCTTTTCAGTGGTGCCCAGCGACAGGACAAGAGGCAACGGGCACAAACTGAAACACAGCAAGTTCCATCTGAATATGAGGAAAACTTCTCTGTGATAAACAACACTTACACATTTTAAAAGTCTTTAAAAAAATCCTTATATTTTGCATGCTAATACTGACAGCTGAAATTTCTGACTTTGGTTCGTTGGTGGTAGCGATATCATTCTTTATCTTTCTCTCTTTTTCTGAAGTGTTTCATAGCTTGCTTAGATAACAGCAGCTGAGGCTCACCTGCATGGCTTGCAGCCAGCACAAGTGAGGAGAGCTGGCCAAGAAGGAAATGTTCCCAACTTTTGTGTGCACCTGGTAAATGGACTCCCAGAAGATAAAATTAGAAATTGAGCTTTCTATAGGAATATTCCTATAAGTTTTTTTTTTAATCAAAAAATGTTGTTCTGTTGAGATCAAAACTTTGTGTGATGTTGCATTCCTCTATTGACAGGCAAAGTTGCTGTAAAAGAAGTTGATTTTTTTTTCCATGTCCATCAGGCACGTGAGCTTCATTCTCCCATGTGCCATATGTGAGGGGCTTTATTACCTGGCTATAATGTATTTGGTGCTGCAGATCTTTCTATTGCCCCTTCTAGAGGTGTTCAATTTTGTATAAATACAATTCTTCTGGATCAGAGATTTGATCTCTCTCAATCCATATGACTGCTCTTATGTCATTTTTCCCTGCTCCAGTGAATGCTTTCTCCTTTTTTATTTTTAAAAAACAAAATGTTTTCAAAGAGCTTGGCTTCATTCCAAATGGAACAGAAAATTTGGACTTTTCCAGAGTTCAATCTCTGACTCTCTTCCATAGGACATGAGAAACATTTCACAGGCATTCAAAATCTAACCATAGAGCACTAAGTTGGTGGCTGAGCTAGCCTGATGACATGCCTTTCAGCAGTTCATAGCAGGAACCCACAGCACATAGGCAGGATTTTGCTGAGAAGCTAATGAGGTACCATCTCTTTTTGCTTGCAAAAATCACCTGTGCTCTGCCTACGATGTGGGGTATCCTCCCAGCTGGACAGAGCATGTCCTGGAACCGTGCGGTGGAACGCTGAGACACAAAGCTGGGGCTGGCGAGATGCAGGGGCTGCCAGAGTTCGGGGAGCAGGGCACAAAGAGGAGCGGATTGCCCTTTGCCACGATGGCCCTTTGCTTGCAGGCAGATGGCCTGGGACTACCACCCCCTGGGGAGCAGGAAAGGAGGCCGGCACAGAAGTCTGCAGAGGAGGCAACAGAGCCATTTTTTGATTGTAGGCAAAGAGCCAAGGGATCAGGAAGTGGACACTCTCCTGCAGGGAGCAGATCATAGTTTTTTTGTGGAGCTGATGTTGTTAACCTGTTTTTAATTCAAATTCAGTTACAGAAGTAAAGGTACCACAGTTTGATAGTCCAACTTCTGAAGCAGAATGATAATTTCTGTAGATCTGTATTTTATATTAACTTTTCCTTTTAATGCTTTACCAGCATCAGTTAAGGAGAAAAAACAATAATGCTTTTGATATAAAATGTCATTTTGCTTCTGGGCAGAACAGCTGTCACACATGCTTTCAGAGCAGTAAAAATGGATTACATTTATAGGAGGATGTGTGTGCAGTGTAGCATATTGTCCTTATCCAATAAATGAAGGTTTTTCCCATAGGATATGTAACTGATTCTCAGTGACACCATCACTTCTGCTTATACATCTGTTCTGCTTTTAACTGCAGTATAACTCAATCATTCTGGACAGATCTTCCTTTCAGATATATATTTCCTCTAAAGCTATCAAGTCACAGGCATGACAACATCTGAACCTGTGCCAAGGCCGATTAATTAAGAGATTCGCATCCTGCTCCTCACACATCAGCACTTCCGTAGCTACAGGATTGGAGGCTAATTGTGCAGCCGCTGGCTGGTTTTCTGAGTGATGTCGCTAGGAAGTGGCCAGTACTGTTCATGCTGTTAGGGCCTCCCTGCTCTGACCTCAAATCTTCAAAGCAGCACCGTACTGGGCCCAATTTTCAAAGCTGCTTTTAAAAGTTTAACTACATGAATCTTAACAAATTTAGCATTTAGATGGCAGAGCCCAAGAACTGCAGTCTAAGCTGAATTTTGGTAGTGATGGATGAAGTACGAACAGAAAAGTTTCACAGGGGCTTTTAAAAATCTCACCGTCTACATCAAAACATTTTTGAAGATCCAAACTTTATTCTCTTGTTGCCAGAGGCACTAGAGGCACCTCAGAGAATCAAGGAGCAGTGAAAGTGGGACCAGTTTCTGGAGAACCTGAAATGGGCAAACATTGACTTCTTTAAAATGTTCTAAATCTCTACAGAGGAAGCAGAGGGTAAAATTGTTGCTAGATATAAAGTGAACCACACATATGCAATAAGAATAAAAGTGAAAAGTGAATGTGAACACCCCAACTATAAAAATTTAAGGGTTGAAATGTGTATGTTAATGGTTACTAGCATATGCTTCTAGCAACAAACGCAGTATCCAGTTAATGATTTTGTTCTGTATCTTCATTTCATTACATGCTTTCCTCTGGAAAGGTATATATTGCAAATGAGCAAAAGTATGTTTTTCCCCAATGATTCAGTGTGAAATTTTCTTATTTGAATGTATGACACATGGTGTCTCATCAAAATCTGACCTGCCTGGGAATGGGCACTATCGACCAAGTGTTGGCACCAGGATAAGATGAAAGGTTTGCCTGTGTGCTTGCATGTAGGTAGGTAAACACCGTTCTTGTTCAAATTATACCTTGAGCTGGCTGGACTCCTGCCTGTCTGATCTGGGTGGGGGAGAGCATGAAGCATGCACCTAGCTGTTTACCAGACTCTGCAGACATACGCCAGGAGAGTCCTGGTAAAGTAATGGGGGTCTTGTTGCAGCCCTGGTTACATGGCGTTGCTCCTGTGACTGCAGAAAATTAAGTATTACTATAAATAAGGGATTTTGGATRTCAGGGCTGTTTCTTCAGCATGTTTTCAGAGCAACAAAATGAACAGGCCTATTCAAAGAACTAAAGTTAGCAGTATTATAAAGGCCACCAGAAATCTGGGCAATTCCATTAGGAGAAACAACTCGCTTTGCCTTGCATGACCGATGTGCAATCTCAAGGCACAGAGTGCTCCACAGAAAGGACATAGAACAACTCGGGCGTGAGGCWAGGCAAAGATTTATGGAATTCTTTTAAACAAAGATGATCGTGTAAAAGGTTAGTGATCTTGGCAAATAGTGGGGAGGGAATGCTGAAAGTGCTCAGCATCTCATAGGCTCAAGATCTGGTCTGTATTTGGTGACCTTGTTAATTGTACAGCATACTCAGACCTGAGCACAAAAATCTGCCTTCATCTTTGCAATGCCTACATCTTATACAAAGCATATCCCTTTTGTTCAACATTTAAAAATTGCAACAAAAAAATGTTTTCAACATTTTTCATTAGTCTTTAGAAATTTCCTCTAACTTTTTTTTTGTTTATAGCTCTCTTTGGTCTCGGGAGGTAATAAATATTTTAGAAAGCACAGATTATTTTACATGTAGTCAATGAATATAGTGCTTTTTAAAACGAGGAATTTGTAACAATGAATAATAATTCTTCCCAGTATGAGTGAGCAATAAATCTGTACAATATGTGATTTTGCTATACATTTCGTCAAAAACTTGATGATATAAGTTCAACTAACATTTAAAGTACATTTTGGGAGCAGTGTTGTACAGTCTGATATAAAATGTTTCTGGCTTAGTATATAGTCAAACTAATATTAATGTGCTACAAGTCTGAAGGAGAATATATGTTCTACTGCAGTCAGGGGGAATTTTGTCATTAGTTTCTCTGGATGCAAAATTTCATGTTGGCTGAAGTGCAGCTGTCCTGGCTTAAAAGCCTTATGGCCAGAAATGAAGAGCTAGCTTTCTAGCTAGCAAGAAAGTGAAGGCCTTTGACGGCCTTTCAAGTGAACTAGAGGCAAAAAACCAAGCTGCTTTTGAGGTAGGATTTAAATTTATAAATAAGATCTGAAATGAGTCYCCTGTATGTTTCCAATTCCAAGCCTAAACAATTTGTCTGACCTGCCAGATCTCTCAGGAACAGTACTCTAAAGAAAAATCAAGGAAAACCAACAAGCATATGAAATATCTCTGACTTGTGGTATAGGAGCTGGTACTGAGACTCTCCAGTCTGTGAAGTTTACACTTCTTGTTCTATCAGTTCACCCTCTTGAAAGGTGCTGTAAGTTATATGACACAAGTCGTGTGCGTAAGTTATATGGCAGTATGCCATAGAAGTCCTTCATTCTCAGCTGAGAAATTTATTTAATAAAATCCAAGAACTTCGTCAGCATCCTAGTTCCACATAGACATGCAATAACTGTTTACAAATTTGTCCARCGCTCAGCTCACAGTCTTAAAAGGGAGCTCATTACCAGGCTAAAAATTCTTCAAATTATTTTCCCATCCATCTGAATTATATTTATAATCAGTTTGTAATGAAGTTCAAATCTCATCATTTAGATCACTGCAGAAGCATACAGCAGATGAGCTGTGATAAAATTATTCAAATCTGTTGTGATTATCTTTTGATAATTCTTCCTTAGAACAGCTCACCCACTGACTTAATGAGTTTTTGATTTAAAAAAACTAATGAATGATAGAAATAATTAATTTATCAGTAAAGAATATCTTATCTGATTCTCAGATAAGATAGATTCACAGCTGAATATTTTGTTAGCATGCCTCAAAGTGAACAGAAGCCTTCTGTTTTTATAGAAATCTTTTGTGAATTACTGAAGAAAATATGTATTTTTTAAAGTAGTATTAACCATGCATTAGTATCTGTAAAGTCAGAATTTCCTAGTGAGAAAACAAGTGGTCTCTGTTTTGTGTGAGATAGGAGATTCTGGCACCCTCAGAGATACTTACTATGTTGGTGARCTGGGCTTAAGGGTTCTTGCTTATAACTTGGACTTCCTCACTGACTCTTTCTCAGGCAGTGCTGGAAATCACTGGTGTACTTACTGACCTGTAGGTTAAAAAATGAGAAATRTATGGTTATTTAGTTTTGTTATTCTTAAAAGTGAGATGTGAACCTAACCCTATCTATATCTATCTATATCTATATATATAGGGTTATATATATATATGTGTGTGTGTATATATATCTGTAACAGCAACAGGATACTTCCAGAAACAATTTCCTCTTTCTTATTTTCATGTCTTTCTGCAGAATTTCAGAGGTGAATTTAGTGCTGAGACCCAGAATTAGGGGCAAAAGGGACTCAGCTCCTACATCRTTAGAGTCAGTGGAAGTCTCACCTTTGCACTCAATAGGCAGAGCCTCTGGCAAAATTAAGTGTTTTTTCAGGGAATATTTTTGTGAACTAGAGGCATATTCTCCCTGACAAGGGTAGTGTAACTTTATCTAGAGGCAGGGGTGAGTGTCAGAAGAAAAGCAGGAAWCCTGCTACTCCAGCTAGCTTGAATAATAAAAGAACTAGCCATTTTTAATGGGTTTAAAGAGAAATAACCAAACCAATCAGTTTATTCTCAAAATAAAGCAGTGCTGATGAAGGAGGTGGGGGGAGATCAAAAATTCAYATGAAATGAATTGTTTTGCCCTATTTATAGTTGGAAATGACATGCCAACAAGTCATATGACTCTTACAAGAAATTATTTTTGTGAATTGTCAAACCTATTACAGATAAAATAACTTAGACTTGTTTTACTTTTTTAAAAAGCAGTGTAGATGGGGAAAAAGAGCAACATTACCTTTCTTCCCCCATTTATTAACTGTAAAATGGTTAGGGGAGAAGGCTATCCGGCAGAAGAGATAAGCCATCTCTTTCAGAACAACACAAATTATTAATGTAGCATCCCCATCAAAAACCACTTTTTGAATTTAGGAAGTGAAAGGCTTCTCAGTAATTATAGATAGTCCAAGTAAAAGAATCTAGATGTAAAACCTATCAAACTTAATTTTTACAGGGGCACAAATAATAATCAGGCATCCACTATCCTTAAAAAAAGGGGGGGAGGGGAATTGGACACCTATCATTTTGGCCTTTGAAATCTCTCCTTCCTTTCTTTGGATGTTGGAGTAGAAGTGTTGAGTACAAAGGCTGCTGCTTTTTTTTTTTTTCCTCTCTCTCCAAAGACACTTATGAAAACGATCCGTAGAAAGTGGGTGGAATAAATCACTTCAAAAAATTTTAGCCAGGTCAGATGTTCAAAGCTGGGATTAGGGAGGATTCCCACTATTTTGCAAGTGGGAACCAATTGGCACCATCACACAGCAAGCAAGCAGTTAGGTGGGCAGTTGCTGAGATTGTGCTCACATGAGTGGGCAGGGTGGCAACATCAGACTGACCAAATGACCCTTCAGCGTGTGGGCCTGTGAAGAATGTGCCTTGGTTTATGGGAACACGTTCTTCTTAAAAGAAGAAGGGTCTTCTTTCCTTCAAACTTTTTTTTTCCCCTCCTCCTGGCAGAGTTAGGTAAAGCAGGTTTCCAAGATGAAGTATCTCTAACTTTTGGTTYTGATAATCAAAACTGGATTCACACAGTTCTGGAAAGTCAGGATGAGTATGAATCACACAACAGTGATTCAGTCATACAAATAGACTCAGGTCCTGGCTCTTACACGGATCCCTCATATGACCTTGGCAAATGACCTAATCTCTGTGCCTTGGTGACTTAGTCTCTGTGTCTTGGTTCAACATTTGCAAAATGAGAATAACAGTACTGTCTTTGTCTTGTCTGCTCATATTGAAAATTCTTTGGTGCGAGAATCATCTCTGTGTRTTTAGTGAAGTTCTTGGCATGCATCTCTAGGTGCTATTTTAATAACAGTACATAATTGCTGCTAGTTTTACCCCTAACCTTTTTGGAACAGAGATGGATTTAGAAAATCCTTTCTTTTAACCCCATCCTCACTTTGGGGGATCCAAAGGCTAAAGGGGATTTTAGTCAAATTCGCATTTACTCTGCAATACAAAACAAATATCTTGCCTTTGGTAGCCTTACATGACCTGGCATTCAGCTCCCTTTTGGGCAGAAATCCCACCAAATGATCCTGCTCAGTTTGATCTTGCCAGCTTTGAAACCAGCATATTGCATTGGCTTATATTCCAGGGACTGGATTTGCAGAGAGGTTGTAGCTACAATACATTTTATTAACTGCCTCCACAGAGAAAAACAAAATAGCTCCAAAGTAATAAAGACAAAATGGAGTTGCAGAGCCCAAGAGTGGTACTGGAGACTCTGCTGCATCCTGAAAGACAACATTAGAAAGAAGGAGAGGGGCTCTCCAGCGRTAGCCTGCTGCATGTGTTTTTGGGGTGCACTACAAATGCCAACAGGTGTTAAGCTAATGTGAACTGAAGTTTCCTATGTGGAGATGGGACAAGAATGAGCACCAAACTGACCGCAGGTTTTTCAGATACATGGGTCCTGTTAGTAGGATGCATGAGAGGTGTTTTGCTCCGATAAGGTATGAAATGTTCTCAGTTCTCAAGTGAGAAGAGAAGATATTTAATACGTAGCTGGATCTATGTTTACAATTGTCCTGGGATGAGATTTTGGGTCTGTTTTGAAGTTTATGTCAAAATTCCCACTGATTTCAACAAGCCTAACTAGCATTTTAGCCTACTAACAGCCAGAGATGAAAACAGTGCAATTCTATGCAATGTGCTAACAAATCCCACCCCTCAGTACTCTCTGCAGAGCAAATGTGCAGCTGCATTTTGGAGTGGCTGTAGGAAGTAGTCTGACAGATGACTGTGGAGGGGCAGATTGCAATAATGAAGCTTGGTGTGATAAGGAGGAAGAGAGGAAATGCTGCTGGAGAAGGGGTGCACATTCTACACACTTTATCAATGCACAACAAAAATGGCAGGACCRTGATCCCTTTTTCTTGCTCTTCCTTCTTTAGGAATTGTTTAATTTTGTTCCTGGAGCCATGGTAAACTGTTGCTGGTTTATAGCACTTCTCTGAGCAGGCTGGAATGTACCCAAATCATTCCCCAATCCATTTTGCTTCAGAAGGAGACCCACAATCTTCCCCCTTTGCAAAGTAAGACTCTTGTTGTGGCTGTGATCACCTGAAGATACAAGGAAAGCAAGTTTTTTAAAAGTTTTTTTTGGGTCCTCGCCCAAAAAGTTTGYCAGGTTTTTCCAGAGTATCAACTAGTTTAACAGTTGTTCATTCTTCCTACAAATCTTTCTTTCCTTAACTACCCTCCCTCCACTCTTTCATCTGATGGGGAAAAGGGAGCAAAACAAGGGTAAGGAAAGTCTTTGAAGGAGCTTTCCGTTTTACACCAGCTAGATGGAGGCTTTATAAGTATGCACTAGTTCAATCTAAAGAAGAATGGTTTTGAAACTAATCCAATTTGCACGGTGCTATTATACATGCCACAATGTTAAACATCAAAAACAATATCATATAATGCTCCATCCTGCTCTCTCTTTTTTTAAGTTTGAAATATCTTAGAGCAATTTTAAATGAGATGCCACATGCATATAAAGCAAGCAGCTAAGTGCATGGATGAGCGGAAGTGACACAAGTACTAGCAGTCGTACTGCTTTATTTTGCAGTGAAGCTGCTTACCATCAGGGATGTGGTGAGTAAGAATGGACTGCGTAAGTATGATGCTTCCTGGGGATAAATGCTCAGCCCTTCCTGAAATAACCCCCTAGGAGGTTACAGAGAGGAGGAATTGTCCATTTCCTCTTGGCAGCTTCTCAAGTGCCTCATTTGAGCAAAGTTTGATTTTGACAGTAGAGCAGGCTGGAAGTTCACCCACAACTCTTCTGGGTCAGCACAGAGGTCATTGGAGAGCTGGGCTACCCGTATATGGGCCTGATACTCTTGTTTTCACTTCCTGATGCTGTGAAAAGTCTCTAACAGCTGGCAGGGGCCTTATAGTTTTCCTAGGAAGGGAAAATCTAATGGACAGGGCAGTGTTAGCTTTCTGCCTAATTTCAACAGGCCTGCATGGAAAATAAAGTATAGCTCAACAAATCCTATGCTTTACCTGCCCTTTCCTCCTGTGCTTCACTCTGTCCTCCTTTTTTGGTATGGTTATCTCYGAGTCTGGGATTTGGTAAGAGGAAAAGCATGGGTATGACCCATGCTCTCACATCACTGGAGTAGGAAATACTCGGTTACTCCCCAGTCTACAAAAGAGCCTGTGATCTAACTGCCTGAACTGAAGCCATTTAGAAGCTGAGTATCTAGTCTAAGTTAATTGCTGGCTTAAAAAGAGATCTGTTTACATAAAAATCAAATGTATAGATCAAAGGAGGACAGGAGAATTCCCACGTGTCACGTTCCTTATGTAGCGGCCCTCCTGCACTGACATATTTTTCATTGTTTTACCAGTTCTTTGTTTTAACAGCTATGCCAAGGGCTAAGCAAACATTTCAAATGCCTCTTATAACGAGTAAGAAAGCCAAGAGATTAGATACGAGCCTGGGGAATCTCCCATACTAGGTCTAATGCACTAACAAACCAACCTCTATTCAGCCCTGTACACGCTGGGTGATCTGTGGCAGACAGAGGAGGGTTTACTGAAACATTCTCTCTGTCTGCAGTGAAAACATCTATGTGTTTACCTGCAGGTTGGTATGAGCCGAGCAGTGGTTTTGCTACGGCGGCGGTGCACCCTGCACCTCCCGCGCCCCGCATGGGTGCTGCCCCGGCTGCTGGAGGCGCTGTGCGGCACCACGGCTGCCCTGCTGCTTGCTCCGCGCTCTCGTGCAGGAGGGGAGGTGGATCTCCCCTGAAAGCAGATGTGCGGGTTGCCGTTCTCCTTATCAGCACAGGGTGTGCCTCATAAAATCGCTGCAAACTGAGCTCGCTGCTTTTGTTCTGCCAAGACCGTACGTGCATGTTCAAAAGCTAGTATTTCATCACAAGCTTCTCTGAGGTTTCTGTGCCAGAACTGCCAGTCCCTCAGAGCTGACCATCCCACCAAAACGCCCTCTCTGTTAATTTGAATCAGTTTTCTTAAGACGGTAAGCATAACCCTTACGAGAGAAATGTTCCCAGCCATACCCTTTCCTAAGGGAGATTGTTTCATGTGTTTCCTCTGGGCTCTTCAGCCACCTGGACAAGTTCTTTCAGACATACTGAGAGTGTCAGGAGTTGCCTTTGGTTATGATTTCCTGCTGTGTGTCAATGGCTCCTTGACGTTTGTCAAGGCTGGGCTTCAGAGAATTTTTGTCCAAAAGGTGACCAGCAGCTGGAGAACTGAATGCTTGCATATCCATAGGCACAAATCAGGAGACAGATCATCCTGCCCTTCTGGCCTGAGGACTGTATAAGGCAGAGAGTGTCCAGGGAGGCTTTGCTTTCTGGTTAAGTGACCTGGACCACATCAGATCTCCCCCACACTGGCGTCTGTATAYGACTTTCATTTTTGAGGACGCCTGCCCTCAGTTGCACTTGTATAGTAACTCACAAGACTATCTCTTTAGAGCTTTCCTTCCCCATAACCTGCTCCTATTACATCTTCAAGATCCCGCCTAATGCCATGAAGCCCAGCCACTGTACTTGCCTTTGACCCTTGAAATGCTAGTGTTTGACTCTGTAGTACTCCAGAGCAGTGGCTTTTAGTTACACTTCCCGCCTTTGCCCTCTCTCTTGATGTCTCTTGTCTTCCCTTGAGAAATGGGGGAAAATGTGGTTGCTTTTCACCATGAGACTAGTTATTCCTTCCAAGCTGCATTCACATTTCTCTTCCCAGGATAAGTGGGAACCTGCTAGGAAAAAAGGTGGGTTTTCATAAATGCTCTAAATAAGAATTTGGATCATTTCTATCTGGATAATAAAATGTTAACAGTACATAGAAAAGAATTCAAACAGCTCGGAAATCTAAACATAATTACTTACGAACACAGAGCGTTTATTGCTGTCAAAATTAATCACTTTTCAACTTCCAGCTGTTAAAATCCTTCTGGCAGCTCTCCAAGCAATTCCCCTTCAGTTACATTTCCCTCAATTAAATATTAGTGCAGTTCTCAGGCTCTCATTACATAAGCAGTAATTTCAAAATGTGCTTCTCTGTTCTTTTAAGCATAAACTGATCGAAATTCGTTCTGCTGTAAGGTCTTTCTCAACTTGACTTTTACTTGAAGTTTATCCCAAGCAAGAAGGAACATTTGTTTCATATGTATCTAGGCACTGGTTGCAGAGCTTAGATGCAAGCTTTCCCGGGCTGACAGAAATGAGCTTGGGGGTTACATCCTGCCAGGTGCWGAGCACCCCTTGAGGTAAATGGAAATTGAGCACACTGGGCATTTTRYAAAATGTTTACTGCTTTATCAGAAGCAGGATGTTSAGAGAGCTGCAGTAGAGTATCTATTCTGCCTTATATTTGGCATCTAAAAGTCACATTCCAATTGCCCTCTGCATGCATGTCTATTSTTAATAWGAATATTAACAACTAAATATCTAAAATTTAGGTACTGTCAGTTGTGCCACAGCRGGTATGATTTGCAACTCCAATTAAAAAGATTACAATCTAGAAATATTTGGTCCTGACATTGTAGTGTGAGCTGTGTAGTGTGTTTTTATGTACATTTATTTCCCTCCAGACACTTGGGATAATAGTGACCCAGACAATTTCTTTGKGAATACAGGGTTAGAAGACATGCAAGAACCCTGACAGCGTCTATTTAAATGCAGTCCAAGCCATCACAGTTTTCCTTGCAGGATAGACAGATTATTATTTCTTGATCTGCCTTTCTGCACCTTGCCTCAGAAATTGTGGTGCAATGGTTTTTTTCACATCTAAGTCATGGCTGCTTACACAAGGCTGTTAGTATTGTATCAACCTCAGAACCAGCATTTCAATACAGTGAAAAAGAGCAATGTAAGTCTGGACAGTATCATTTACTTATGTTAATGCAGTCATCTAGGATCATCATTTTCCAAGTGCAACTTTGATGCCTGTATTTAAAGGAAAGAAAATTTGATGATGCAAAGAGACAAAAGTGACTCTTGTAAAATCTACCATTTGTTCTGCACGAGTGTGGCAGTACCCTGATGTATGGCTGTGGTTTTGGCTGGCACAAGTATGATGGAGTCTAGTATTTTAAAATATGTGTATGAATTACCCCTCTTTTCCAGAAGCTACAAAACTAGATGATCTCTTACTTCAGCTTTGAAAAAGCATCTATGTTTGCACAGTGGGTATTTGTGTGGAATCCCGATTCAGGGAAGCCAAAATGTCACACAGAATAATAAAATACGGTTTCATTATACAGCTGGAAGACTGCAGTAAATGGCTAGTTCTGAGTGGTATGAGGCGAAAGTGTTTGAGTCTAGTTCAACTGTTAAGTGAGCTGTGCGCATCTAGCCAAACTTATAATACATAAAGCCGCTGAATTTCCTGGGAGAAATATGTTTTTGTGGCATCAAGTACGTGTTTTTCATCTGTTGTTCCTGCAGCAGTCGCTTTGTTAACACACTGCTGCATCTGTCTGTCGGCCTCCGGTGCCGGTGGYTGCCCCGAGCGCAACGGCAGCTCTGCTGTGGGCGATCGCGGTCGGAGCGCGGGTGGAAACCGCAGACCGAGCAGCGCGCGGGCGGGCGTCCCATTGCGAGCCGTAGTCTGTCCTTTCTGGTGCCCTGCCTCCGGTTTGCTTGCGCTCCCCTCCTCCCTTTTCAGCCCTTCCCAAAAGAGCAGCGGCAGGTGAGTGAGCAAATGTACCAAGAGCAGAAGCAAACTGGCGTCCTGCGACAGCTCTACCGTGTGGAGAGTAAGCCACCAATTTTCACGAAACTTGGAGACTCGGTATTTTTTGAGAACTCTGCTGATTTGTCAAACTTAGTTGAAGTTGGTCACAAGCGGCTCACGCAGGACAGAGCACACGGACAATGGAATTGCACAAATCGCCCTGCCGGAAAACAGGCTAACTTTGTCCCCAGATTCAATACAGGTCAATACGAAGCTTTCTTGTAGGTCGTGGGAGGAAACAGCTTGAATATAAACAAAGGTTTCAAAACCTTCATCTCAACAATTTTATCTATCTGGTCCAGTATCATCTCAGAATCTTAAAATTGCTCTCTTCCAGCAGAAACAGCTTTGATACAGGAATTCATTGTTACCCAAACCAATTCACCTCCTGGGGTAAGAAACCTCTTTGCAGGCAGTATAGGACTTTAAATGTTCATTTCTATATGTAAGTATTTGCGTTTGCAAATGTGGTTAGTATCATTCCATGTTTTCGAGGACCTATGCATACGAAAATTTAGAAATTATTTAATTTATCAGGGATTCTGCTCAGGGCTGAAAAATATATATATTTTTTTTTTGAGAGAGAGAGAGAAAGAAAAGGAGAAAGCTTTTAATCCAAATTGGTTCTCCGCTGAAAAGAGATTTTGCTAAAAGTATCCTTTATTGTGGAAAAGTGTGTAGTTGTTGAAGTACCACCCACACTTTTTGACTTTTACCTGAACATGGAAAATGGTGCTTACTTTTTTTAAAAAAAAAAAAAAGAAAAGAAAAGAAAAAAAGTCACTGCTTTTCCTGACAATATATTCCCTTTTGTCATGTATCCTAACAGAGAAGAAAAATCCCCCTRTTTGCACTGTTTTAATTAAATAGGTGCAGGTATAGTGTAGACAGTTCCTTTAAAAGCTGAGGTTTTAAAATGAGGCTCCTCTTGTTGCAGAAGGGAAAAACACCTTTCCTGAGGGGCAGAAATGTAGTACAGTGTGTTCGACGGAGTAAGAGAAGGCTTTGCAAAGCACAGAGTTGCTGATACAGCATGCAAAATGCAGTTTGTTATCATTTATAACTTTAGCAGCTATGGGGCTATAAAGAGAAGGAGAAAGACCTTGATGAGCTGCAAGAGCTTGATACGTAACTAAGCAGTGTAGGAGAGGCAGCCCTGAAAGGAGCTATGCCGCTGTGCGAGCGGTGGGAGTCCTAGCTATTAGCACCTCGGCTTCTGCTGTTATCTATTTCCRATGAGGAAAGTTGAGAAGAGAGCTAGGCTCAAAATTTCTTTTCGCCCACCTTCCTCTTTGTGCCTAGTCCTCTGAGTGCAGAATAAACTCGCCGTTGGGTAGGGTGACGCGAGAGGGGGCCTGCTCCCCYGCAGGGTGTTTTTCCCAGCCGAGCTCAGGGCTGGGGAGCTGAGGACGGGCGCAGTGCTGCCAGCCGCCTCCTCGGGCGCTCTGCCACGATGCCGTGCTTCCAGTACCCTGCGGTTTGGCACKTGACAGTAAACACAGTCGCACAAGAGCATCCGTGTGGGCAGGCAGTAGGAAAGGGAGATCCTGAGATGGTTTTTGAAAAATTCCAGATATTTCATAAAAGCCTGAAGAAATTCCTGAGCCTTGCGATCAGCACATAGTTCTCCCTCTCTTCCCACTCCCCCCAAGGAGGGAATAGCATGTTCTCTAACAGAGTCTGGCGCTGCCCTCCCCGTACTCGTGCTCGGGTCCCTGCACCACCAAAAGAGCTGCCTGCGCAGCACGGCCCTGCCACTGAGTTGGCTTGCGAGCACCACTCGCCACATGTGGCGGCAGCAGGGGCTGTGCTCTGAGCTCTGTGGTCTGCCCAAGGGCAACTTCACAAGGCCATCAAAGCATAAAATGCTGTTAGGGGCTGTTCTACCACTGAGACTGTCCTTCAGGGCACGGCAGAGCAGGTATCCTCCTCCTCTGGTGTCTGTGCTGACACCTGCTCTGGAGGATGCTCACATTTTGCTGCTTTTGTAGAACACTGAGAGGGTCTACCAAGAGGAGAACGTGAAACGTCAGGGTTAAGGAGCGCACAGAGAGCAGGGAGAGCACAGGAGAGGCTAGATAAAGAAATGAGCCTTCAGTAAGGAAGTACATAAATTAAAGCAAGAAAAGCATTAGTGAAAAGAGAATTGCTGTGTGGAGACCTTTATTCCTCTAAGCATGAAAGTACTTTAAAAATGGCATGTTTCAGCTCTCAAGACTGTTAATAAATAACCATAGTTACAGCACTAATCATGTGCCCCTGCTTTAGCAACTTGCACTTATTTCTGGGCCATAAAAATTCAGTGTTGCTCAGCAGAAAATTGTTCCTATGAATGTTGGCTTAGCATGTGAGCAGAACTGATGTCTTTTAGACATATAAAGATAACTGTAGCGCTATGCTGAGTGGAAGCACAAATTGGTGCCTCCAGAATGATTCTCAAGTGTAAGAAAATAGACATAGTTGCACTTCTTGCTTAATTTACATTGTGGGAAGGGGTACCACCTCTTACTAGTTTTCCCTTGCCACAAAGAAACATAGATTTATTTAGGAATTTCAAACACAAATGGTCTCTCATCTTGTTCTCAAATTTACCCATCACCTTAGGAGGCATGACAGAATTTGTTGGAATTGCTCCTGATTTAGTCAGTGGAGGAAAATGGGCTTATTTCCTATGCAGCTYCTTCAAGCCTTTGTCACTGGTGTTGGATCTCACCCTGAAAGAGGCCTGGATCTGACCCTGCCTGTTTATGTCGCTTGAAAATTCCTTAAATTGCTTTCCTACCATCTCTAGTAAACAGTGGTCCCAGCACACCTCTAATTGCATGARTATTCTTGGCCTCTGGGTTTCCTCAACAAACAAAACACTTATTCTTTTTGCTGCATTCCTCCTAGCAGGAAAAGCACYGGTGTGCTGGGGAAGACCCTGCTGACCCATTAGATACAAGAAAGACCCAGAGTTCAGGCTGGCATATATTTGATTATTTTCTGTTTTAGCTGCTATCTGGATTTCCTCCTCTTCCTTTTCTTTGCTGTTGTGAGCATCTGGGCAGTGAGCTCTGTGTGGGTATCTACGGTGCTCAGGAAACGCACTCGAGGAAGTCATCTGGGATTCTTTAGTCACCAACTTTGTGTTAAGAGAAAACTGGGGTGCAGGGGAATGTGGACTATAGTGGATCTTGTGAGATATCATCTGCGTCATTCAGAGGCTCCTTCCTGAGCCAAAGGTAGCAGGTTCCTATGTTTCATGGTAAAGCCAAACTTTCTAAATAGATACAAGCTTTTTGCTAACTGCAGACTAGGTTGTGAACAGGATGAAAAGATTTCAGTTTAATTACTTCAGGCTTTTTTCCAAAGCTCTGGCTTGGGATGGAGACAGGAAAAATTCCCCCGTCAGGCAAAAATCCAGGACAAAATAACATCCAAATAGATTTTTGACAGGAGACTAGGACAGTCCCAATAGTCCTGGCCTGTTCCAGCCAAAAAAGGGATGTCAGTTCACCTTTGACTAATGTAACGGTGTTGCATTACTGGAATTATTTGTGGCTGGTATTACTGAACAGCTTAGATACCCTCACTGAGGGTAGAACCTCATTGTGTACAAAGCATTTTTGCAGGCACGTTTACTCTGAACAATCTAAGATGACAAGAAGTGGGAACAAGGAACTGTTGTTATTATTTTTAATAAATAAGAGACTTGTGCATAGAGTGAGTTGCCTATAGTTAGATTAGAAGCGTGTGTTTCTGCCACTTGTCAACCCCAGTACTGAATTTGTGGACCTCTATGTTGGAAAGTCTGGGTCCCTTCACCTTGATCAAAATTCTYATGTTATAAGTGATAATAGAAATTAGAATGAAAAACATATGTGATGAATATTGACAAGCCACCAAGATTAGAGTGTATTGACCAAAGAGTTTTGTAAGCGTTTGGATATGAAATTATTGAACGACTACTTGGAGCTTTTAGCCTTACGCTAGCTTTCTACCAGATGATTAGAGGTTAACTGAGTACGATACAAGCTTTTAAACAGGGCTTCTGGGGGGAATCTAGGCAGCTATAAACCCATAACTGTGTCTTCCATTCTGAACAAAGYAGATCCTGTAATAGAGAATACAGTTAGAGAATATGGATGTGCCTGAGAAGTCAGTATCACTTTTAAAAGGGAAAGTCTTGCCTTGTGAGCCACTAGGGTTCTTTGAAGGAGTCAGTGAGCATATAAGATGGTTCAYGTGGATTTTCAAGAAAACTGGATTTTCAACAGTTCAAGGTTACTGAGCTGACATGGCAGAAAAGATATGGTCCTTTGAGGAATAAATGGTTGATTAAAATGCAGGAGGAATAAAAGGCTGCTTTCCCAGTGGAATGGAGGTCACCTGTGGTCTGTGATGAGATCTGTGCTGTTCATCATGATCTGAAAGGAGGGTGAATGGTGAGGTGACAAAATAGCAGATGATACAAAATTATTATGTGGTCCTGAGGGTCTGAGGTGAAAGACTGGACAGTGAAGTGACAGAAGAAATCCAGTGTCCAAAATATGAAGTACAGCCAATATGGAAAACAACTCCCAGGCAGCTGGTTTAAAACAAACTAAAGTTTCTTTGTTGTTGTTGTTTTAGTTTTTTTTTCCTCACATCATGCATAAACAATTATGGAATTTGTTGCTAACAGCTTCTGTGGATGCCAAAGGTGTAAATAGGTTAAAATAGTGACTGGACAAWTTAAAGGAAGAAGGGTTTGAAATGAGAGCATCTGGCTTAGGAAGTCCCAAGCATATGCTGATGATATGCTGGGTTAATACAGGGCATAATGTGAACTGTATTTGTCTTGCTAATTCTATAAAACAGTGGCTTTTGTCAGAGATAATACATGGTGCTAAATAGTCTCGTGGTTGCTTCTGGGTATCCTGATGCTCTTAGGTCCCAGATCTCACTGACCTTACAGAGAACAGGAACTGACTACAATGAAAAGAATGAGGAAACTGTTCCAGGTTGGAGCCCCAGACTGGTGATTTAACTGATCAGAGACTGATCAGTTCTGAAGTACCCTGGAGGCGGGATAAGGTTACCCTCTTGGCAGAGCTCCCTTCAGATACAGCCTGGAGCATCTTACTAATTCACCAGTTAACTCAGAATGATGCTGTTCAAAATCATATTATATTAACCCCATGTCCAAACCTAGTCTGATGCTCTCAGAGTTTGAACACAGTTCTAAAAACCAAATAAAATCAGTGAGAGTCCCAATTTTCCAAGGAGTTCAGCTGACACCTGGTTACCAAATGGAATCCAGATATTACATGCTAAAAGTGGAGTTAATAGGTACTAGTCCTCCTACTAACCAAGATATATAACATGGAAAGGAATCATTGCAGACCTCTTATTATTTTTTTGTTTTAATATGAGGGAAAAGGATGCATTTAATGTGCCTATTTGTTAGTCTTTAAGATGTTACCCGTGACACTCATCTTCCTACTACTGGCTATTTAATTCCACGTTGATGCCTGCCCCAAGATTCACATCACTAACTTGCATCTTGTGGCTGGATTCTCTTCCACAGTGAAGTATGAGAGTTCCTAAAATTGTGTTTCCAGACTGGTATTCCAGGCCTCAAAAGTGACCAAATACTATTGAACCAGAGAGTCAGGGAACATCAGAAAGAATAGTAGAAGGGCAAATCATCTCCATGTCTAACCCAGGAAACGCAGTCAGGAGAGAATAGAGAAACAGCATGGCTCCAAGAGCGTGTCGACCTCCGCTGTAAAATCTCTTTAGTGGATGGAAGGCCTCATTTTCCAGTGTGACTAATCAATTTTGTGCCATTGCTTCACTAGAACCTCTATTGATGGATTCAAGTTAATTCTTTTTTTTTATTTTTATTTTTTTTTCCGAATGCATTCGTGAGCTAGGATAGGTGTTGGAACCTCTTTTTTTATTCAACAGATACTATTCAGAGTGTTTCTCTGTCATAAGGGAACTTGGAATTCAAACCCAGACATTATCTTGCCCTTAGGAGGATGTCCTCTCCCCTGGCGCCACAGGCTTGCTCTTTATCTTCTTGTTTCACTCTAAGTCTCCAATGTGCATGTTTTTTCACTCTATAGAAAATGTTCCTTGAAATTAAGATGGAAGMGTATATCCTGCTTCTCAGGGGGCATCCAACTTATCATGAAATTATAGAACTCATTTTCTTTCTCCTTGGTTTCTGAGGATTTAAGTATTTTGTAGCAAAAAGGAACATCAGTAGGATAAATTGGGAGCAACCCTATATATGTCATGTCTCCTCCCCCACTGAATACCACTTGAAACGTTATTCAGGGAGATGGAAGTCAGGAGTGAATTCCCTACCTTCTCAGTTATTGATTAATTAGAGAGACTTGTTCTACCTCACTGGTTTAGTAAATGGGGCCTAAGACTAGCCCTTCTTTTTCACTGCTTTTTGCTGAATGCCTTGAATAGGATCTCTTTTTTTGTTGTTCTAGTTCTGTTGTTGTGTTGAGATAAAACTTGAAACATTTAATTTTCACCCAGACCGATCTGTAAATTCTTTTTATAATTTGATTGCCAAACTAAAATCTCAGCTATTCATTTAGGCCACTCTTGATTTATGCCTGTATGGAACTGAGACATTAGTTTCTGTATCTACTTATTTGCACCAGTCTCTGATAATATAAAATAAAATAACCACCCATACCATCGTGCAATAAGTTTCTCAGTCAGTGTCACTTCMTGTATAATTTGCCATTTTACCCATTTAACAAAGTTCAACTTTTCTTGATTTTTCATTCCATTTCAACTGATAGGCAGTAGTTCAGATGAGTCTGTTCAGCCCAGTAAATGGAAGCTATGCATAGCTCTGCTGTGTTCAACATTATTTAATACCTCTCAGAAGATGTCTTTGTTGCACTAAAATCTATTTGCATGCTAATGATTTTCCCTGCTATAAGTTGGCTACCTTTTCCTGCCATTCTCCCCTCCTCCAAGGAGTGAAGTTAACCCATTTCCTTCAATCCAAGCAGCCTTATGTATGTGTATTCACAGGTCTTTATTTGGCATAACTCTTTTTACACCACTATACATTGCCAGTTGCCAGAATGGGTTACACCCCTGGGATCTTGCTGCATTCACAGCTGCTGCCAGACTCTTACTTAGTGTATGCATCTGGCCCAGAGGTTGCAGTCATTTCTCTTTAGGGCATCACTTCTGTAGTTTTTCAAGGTCTTGTCACTTTGCCAGTAGCAGCAGTGCTGCTGCCTTCTCTAGAAAAGTCCCCTGAGCAGCTCCAGCACAACGTGCTGCCAGCCTTCTGAGGGGCTACTGGGTGCATTTTGTACCTTAATCCAGATTTCTATACTGACTTCCTCTTTGCTTTCCAGAGCAGCTTGTTGTATTGCAGAGAGTCAGGCTCCTGGAGCGTGCTCATCCGCACGACTTACCTGAACACTGATGAAACTAGTGCCTCTGCTTTCTTGTGGCTGTTGCAAGCTTTGTTCAGTCCATATGCTTTAAAAGCATTGCCTTCGTTCAGTTTTTTCAAAATACTAACTTGCAGGTAAAAGCACTGAAATCATTGTATCTCTGAAGAGCATATGCCTGCACTAGCAATTACCAGATAAACTTTAAGCTGTAAGGYGATAAAATGTTCAGATGACTAAGATCCCACTGTTAAGAGACAGGATTTAAGCTTATATCCCCTTGCTGTCAGATACTTGAACCACGATAAGAGACTCACAATGTCCATCCCCAAATCTGAATTCCTGTAGATTGATGACAGGATGTTCTCAGAGRGAGTTCCTGTTTTTGTCATTTGTTCCGCTTGGAAGGTCAGTAGAGCCCAAAGCTCAGATTTTCTCAGTTTTCTTCAGGTTGTTAGATCGTGCCGAACTATTGCAATGATGGGAAATTAGACACCTGCACAATACTTTCCTGATAGAGTAACTACRAACATTGTCACTCCTTGCAGGGTGCTGCAGATGTTGAGTGCCCCCTGGCAATGACAAGAAGAGTTCACAATCTACGTTGGGCAATCACATCTCAATGGATGTGGCACTGGAGGCATGAGCACAAAGAGGTCCTGTCCCTGAGMGGCTGCTGTGGCGGGGACCTGGTCTCTTGGTGACGAGCCTGGCATCCGTGGCCATAGCAAAGCTACCGGGAACAAAGGCTGGCTTTGAGAATCAGTCTTTTTATGCATGCAAACCAAACTTGACTACCACTTCAGCAGGCAAAATAGGTACTAATTCTACAAGTGATTGCAAATCTACATAGCAATAGGCACTTACAGAGCTCGCTGAAGACAGCTAATTCTTTATCTGGGTATCAGTGGCACTCTGAATACCACAGGAGTTTATTAAAAGCCGTAGTCCACAACCATTATAGACTTAAGTTTCCAGGCTCTTAAGAAAAGATTTGTGTCACAGTTCTTTGTGTTTTAATTTATCACTGAGTAATACCGGCCTGTTGAGGATCTGATACTTAYCTTCCAGCTGTGGTTGACTTAGTGGGTCTAATTTAAAGCCAAGGGGTTAGAAATAGATTGTATGCTTTCCTTATTTCTTCAGTGCATGAATAATCTAAAGAATATAAAGAYAAAGCAGAAGGCCTGACTCTGACTCCCCTCTCCCATTGGTATAACTCGTTTGAAATCACTGATTTATTTCTAATGTATATTATCAGAAGCACAGGGAGAATCACCCAACCAGTKAAAAGAATACAGTTTCCATGTTTACACTCACCAGTGACTCTGTGGGGCCAAGGATGAACTGGGCACCCTGGTTTTCCCACTCTTCTTTTCACCTTTCTTGACTGCAGCTCAAGAACAACAAGCTCTCCTTGGGAGTAGTGTAGCATGCCAGCTGCAGGCAGGGCTGATACCTACCTGAAAGCTTCTTGCATTAATATGGTGAAAAGCATTATTGCTGGAAATCAGGCTTAATTTGCTATTTGAAAACCATTTCTTTTGTTTCCTGGTCACTTTGCACTGACTGTGCAATTCCATCTCTCTCACTCTGGCCTGCTTTCCACATCACCGTTGAATTTTCCTCATTAGGAGTACCGAGCTAAGGAGAAATAAACTCTGCAAACTTTTTAGGCTGTCCTTTCCCAATAAAGGCATGTACTGGCGAAGGCTCAGACTGAGCAGGAGTGAGCCAGCCCCAATGAATACTAGTATTGTTATTTTTGACRATCTTTTCGTAGTTGTCTGAAAAAAGAGAAAAGATAAAGTTGAAATGTTAATTGTTTCCAACTAAAGCTGCTAAGGAGAGCCTTGGCTTGGCACATGGGGATATGTCCAAGGCTTTGACAAGCAGCTCGAGCTGTTTTGAAACCTGTTGAGTTTTTTTTTTTTTTTTTTCCCTCAGTGGCTGCCTGACAAGTAAGCGCCTTCGTACCAGAATGAGATGTGGTCGGAGGACAGAGTGGGAGCCAAGCGCGCTCCTCCCCTCAGCTCTGGTGCTAATCCCCTCTCTGGCATTGGCACGTTGCTCTGGTTCAACCTGAGCATCTTGTCCAATGGGGCTGTAAAATGGAAATAATGATATATAGTGAGCTAGATTTAGATATAATGGGTGTGCTTTCCTCACTTGTGGAGACATGGTGCAGTCATCAGCCTGCCTGTGCCCAGGAGGAGGGCTGTGCTTGCAGATCCCCAGGGAAGGGCAGATAGTAACTCCCCACTGCGTGCTGTGGGGGTGCTCTGTTGTCATCACTGCTGGTCTGAGATAGTTGCTGGTGCTCTTTAGCAAAGGTACAGGCTAGGTCTGTGAGTTGAGTATGCTAAATTGGAGCCACTTGTCCTGAGGATCCCCCTGGCTAASTCCATCTGCCATCCAGGGAGGCCATTCCCTCTGGGGGCATGCTGGGAAGAATGAAGCCAGTCCTAATGGGTGAGATAAAAGACCTGTRTATCATCATTCAGCATCCTCATGGCAGTGTACTAGGACTGGGACTGTCCTGTACTGCTCAGGACATTCAATTTCTCAGAAGAGATTCAGAGCAAGACAAATGAAGCAAGGTGGGTTGGTAGCATGCTATGTGAAGTTGAGAATCACTACTATAGCTGCCCTTTGAGGCAATGACTCCCTTTTACTCTGTTCATCTGCTTCTCCTGTAACCTTYTTCTAAGTTTTAGTACAATGTTTTGAAATATTAAAAGCTGCATGAATCTTTGGAAGGAGGTGCTTCGTGTTGCTTTTGTTGCAGGAATTTGTTTTCTCATGAGCATGACATAAATTCTGTGTTAAATCTCAGTGCAAAGTGAGGAGTTTTGCCCCTATTTGGAGGAATAGAGACCACATCATTTTTATTCCATTTGGCAAGCCAAAAAAGAAAAAAAAATATAGCATGAAGCACTTGGCCTAATTCTCACCCTCTTATGAAATACACACCAAAATCCAGTCACATAATTGATCTAACCCCAGTCCCCCAACTTTTGGTCCCCATTGCCTCTCCTCAAAGGAAAGCAAGTGTTGAAGTAAGGAATAATAATAATAATAATAAAGCAGGGCCCAGGACGCAACATATGCTTGGTAGGTAATATCAGTTCTAGCTGGAGAAGCAAAACTTGATGGTCTGACACTGCCATCTGTGAAAATCCCTTGTTGATTCCTCCATGGTGTTCACCGTTGTCATTAGCATGCAGGGATGTTTCTCTTTATATCCTCTATTTCATCCCATTCTCAGCCAGCTGCATAAGCAAGTGCTTCTGTTGAAAAAATAATGATGAGGATTGCTCAAGTCCTTAAAATTAAGCACACACTTAAGATCTTGCATGGCCTTACAGTGCCTAGTACCTTGCAAGATCAACCCTCTAGCGGCTGTATTATTTTCTCACATTATGGGTCTTGTGTGTGCTGCTGGGAAATTAAACAGCTCTGCATGTGATTCACTGGCAGTGTGATTTGCATGAGTATATACTTGAAAATAATAAACTCTTTCCTTTCAAACATCACTCCTTGTTCTTTCAATGCAACAAGAAACTAAGCTGACATCCTTTACTTCGCCTCCTACTGAGGTTTTAATARAGCTGGAGATGTGTGAGTATCAAATTACTTCTCAGTGAAAACTAAATAGCTATTTCCTGAGGGCACTTGACCTACTTCCAACCACAGTAAATAATGTAGTCTTCAGATGACAAAACTAAGTCTTACCCTTTATGCATTAACAGTTCTGTTATGGCCAGAGCTTATCCTGTTTTACCCAGTTACACTAATGACTCTCCAGATTCTGAGAACTTCTCAGGGTGGTTGTGATAATTAGTGACAAAGACACTTTTATTTAGAAACCAGTTTTCCTTGAAGCCATGTAAGCATTTTTGGACTGGAAATATCTGCAATGTGGAACAAATGGATAAATTTGGAGCTTGTCTGTTTGTTAAGGCCAGTGCTTACATGGCAAATCTGACTGCTTCATTGTAAAGTGTGCATACCACAAGGCCTGCACTGATATTCTTTAACACACCAGAATTGATTTTCCTCAGGCTRTTGACCAGTTCATTATTTGCATCATACAGATGCATATAACTAGGTGCAAAGGCAAAGATATTTCCACAGAGAGATAAYGCTGTCTCTCAACCTGCACCCCAGGTCTGTGACACACCACATCTAATACCTGGAAATAACAAGAAACTTAATATATCTGAATTCAGGAAGGCTTCCAGTGACCTTGCTGCACTAGTTTGTCTTGCTCTGTGGTGTGCATGTCTCAAATGATTTTCAGCAGACACAGTAGCAAAGGCCATGAATAAACAAAAGGGCTAACCAAATGTGCATCCCTGTGGTGGGCCCTGGAGATATGTCTCAAGGTATTCGGATTTTGAATTTCTCAGTCAGAAATGGCATTCAGTCTGACTCTGCAGCATTTTGTGTAGGTGTTTCACCACACAGCTTGTAGCTTGTCCACAGTATCTTCTTTCCCAAGCACAAAAAAGACAGAATTACAGTCTGCTTGCTGTAATGATCAGTGTTCCTCCATTTGCAGCACCTCTTTGGGTGGAAGTGACTGACTGTTTTCTTAATTCATCTCAAGGACAGTATCCACTTCATTCCAGGCTTGTTATTGTGGAACTGATCCACTGACATTAATAGAAAGACTCCTTCTGTCTTGTGTAGACTTTGGATCGGCTCCTACATTACTGATGTACTTGATGTAGTGGGAGAGAGCAGCATCAGTTTGATGCGGTTCGAGAGGCTGTAGGTTTTTGATTGTTGCTGCAAGTTCCTTGGGACTGCGAGCCCTCAACTTGGCTGTGCAGGACATTTTGCTAGAGTGGCAGTACAGTGGGCTTTGGGGGAGAAAGTTTGGTTCATGTGTATATGTAATTTATTATAAAAAACCTTAGTGCTGCACAGTTTCCTTCAGTCCTTTCTTCCCACAGTGTAGCTTGAGATCTTTCCCTGAGGTMCTTCTCCAGGCAGAAATCTTTCAAGCCATTACTTCTTCCATTAATTGTTTGCTCTGGCATCTTTGTAAGTAATAACTTGCTGTACGCTACTGGTTAGATATTTGTCCGTGAGTTCTCTATTACTGGAGAAAGCCACCCTGTTAGGTACAGAGCTTCATCAACTGCAGGAACGATTAGCACAGGACAATTTGTCTTGCCATAACAACATTGATGGCTGAAGTCAGATGATTTGCAACCAGTGCTCTTCTTCATATAGTGCTTATATGGTGGGACTGATGGGTGCTGTAAGCTGACCAACTTCTGTAGCTGATCTCCGCAAACAGCACAGTCTTAGTTTTTTTTGTAGCACTCCAGAAGTTTATTTTCCATACATACAAGTGCTTGAAATCATCTGGTCAGGTGTGATGTCTACAAGTTCTGTGCAAACCACGCTGATGTAGGGAACTGGATTGGTGACATGAAGAGCTGCACCCCCCTGTTTCAGGCAGCCTTCCAGCTCCATCTGGCCAGAAGTCAGCAACCTTCACCAGGGACCTTCCCAGCACAGGGGGGTTTCTCTAGCTCCACGARGCTGATGTTATGTCCTATGTTAGCTCTTCTCAGTTATTCAGAATAATAAAGAAGCTCAGTAGGAGCACYCATCAATCAGCCAGAGTTGTAGTCCAGCTTTCTATGAAGGAATAAATTGCACCGGTAAAGCTCATATACGCCCCCTTTCTCTGTGGACCTAGCTGCACTTGCTTAAAAGCACTGATGCTAACTAATATAAGCTGTAACACCTGCTTATGTTGTGCCCCAAGAAAAAACACATGGGCAGTGAAAGGACACAGAGGGGATGAAACACAGAGGGTTCSTGGTGTTACATAGTGGCTAGTTGGGACGGGCTGGAGGCCCTGGGTATTATTCCTCCTTGGGGACAGAGAATCTTTTGGCAGTGCTTCTGCCTTTAGCTTCAAGCTAAGAATACAGCAGGGTTGCAGAGACTTCTGTTGCTATCTCCAGTAGAGTTTTGCGTTATCATTCAGATCAGTTTTCTGGATTCAAGATGTGCTTAGGAGCAGAGCAAAGCAGGAATCTATTCCGTCCTGTGAGGTTTGGAGGGCTTCAGGGCATTCAACACTTTGCAGGAGGAATTCAGCACCCCAGAAGATCAAATTTCACTGTAGAAAAATTCATAAAGAAATTCATGCCAGAGCTTGCTTTTTACAGACTGAACAGAGAATTGAATGAGATATTACTAGCAGATAGTGTGGGCATGGACACATGACAGAATGCAACTGAGATCTGCCTCATCACTTATCAACCACTGCAGCTGACCACATATATGCTCTTAGTCCACCCTGSTAGCTTAAAATGTTCCCTCTCTCTTTATTTGAATTTTGCCTTTTTTTTTTCCTGCTTGCAAGATAACTGTAAAATGACTTTGAAAATGTTCACATTCCAAAATATACAGTGAGCAATTTATACAGATTCATTTTAACTGCCTAAGCACAATTTGCCAGTGGTGTTCTGCGCATTATTGGTTGTTCACTGTTGATGTTGGTCACTTAGGCCACATAGTACCACTTCTGCAGGTAGATTGGCTGCCTCTGTAGCTGGCGTTCTGCGGTGGAGGTGGTTCTGCAAGGGTTTCTAGCCTGAATTAACTCATGAGCCTTTCTGTAAATACTCTTGTGAGTTAGATATTGCTAGGGCAGAAAAAAACAAGACGTTATGGAGAACATAAAAGCAAACCTGTGGGAACACAGGCAATTTGGATGACTGTTAATGAAACTTTCTATTTCAATTTTAACTCTGATTCAGATTTTGGCCACATTCCGTGGAACAGTTATGTAGACCTGTCAAGAAGAAGTATCTTTAGAATTTCCTTTATTGCATGCAAAAGACACTTTTGAAACTTAACAGCATGATTCGTTGCTGCTGGCTAAATTTTATGTGTATCCAAATTAATTTCTTCTGTAAGTTTATGCAAACCTACCGGCACACACTGTGTATTGAACTGGAAAGATAAAATTTCTCTGAAGCCATTTTAAGATGAAAGTGCATTTCTGATGGACAAATATCATTGAAGATTGGACAGTGTTTCTATTACTGATCTGTGGCTTATTCATAAAAGACTTCATACAAGACTGAAATCCCATTCTTTGCAGTGAAATTTGTAGGAAGAATTTTGCAAGGAAGTTTTGATAGCAGCAAGACTTTTTTTGTAAGCTGGCTTCTAGTGTGAAATGATGATTTTGAAATGATTTGAGAATGGGTGCTCTTTCAGCTTTTACATTGTAGTCATTGAAGGAATTAATCTGAAAAATAATGGAGGCTTTAAAGTAACATTAAAAAAATGCATTAGATGATCTACAGTGAAGTAAATAGGAAGGTCTTATCTACACCCAAGTAATGTGAAGTGCATCACAACCATGTATCAAGAGCTCCTAATGTTTCCTAAGTTCATAAAAGTTATAGCAGAATTGACTTGCTTTCCATGGGGCTAGTTCTTAGTTTAGTGCTCGTGTGGCTGGAAGTGGATGGCTTATATTCTGAAAACAGTTCAAATGGTTTCTACTGTTTCTCCACAGGGCGGTTTGATGAGCAGAGATTAGCTGCTACGGAAATGGTGTGGGCTTGTTCTGCTGCAGTCTTATGGCAAAGCTTTGGCTGAGCAGGGCGTAAATGGAGCAGAATATGGAGAAACCAGAGCCATGCAGGCCTGAGCTAGGGCAGTCAGCCAGAGCAAGCGAGGAGTAATTCAGCTCCCTAGTCTTACTAGTTACTGCTGCAACCACTCATCTATGCTGTGCTGTTCTGCCTGCCATTTCATTTTATGAAAGATGAGCAGAAAAAGGTTATGGGCTGTAATTTGGGCATCTGATGTGAAATTTACCTTGGATGTCTCAACTGGCTGTGGTAGAAGATCTGCTGAACAGAGGATCTGTGTGAACCAGCAGAGAGAAGCAGAACGCCTGTTAAAGCTCAGGCCTGAACAAACATGCTCAGTTGTGGCTCCAGATAAACTGGTGCGATGGAAACTGTAATGAAAGTGTGAAGGGAAAGTGGGSTAGCGAAGATGGAGTTCAAGTGTAAATAGCTGCAAGCATAGCCAAAGTAGAAATACCAGCTGTGGGCAGCCTACAAAGTAGTCCATGGTCTACTGAGGCTGTGTACTTCGCCTCAGGAAAACCCCTGTACATGGAGGCAAACTTTCTCCTTTGGGATTGCTGCTTTCCTCTGGGCATAGCAAAGCGCTTGGCAATTGAAAAATAAAGTCATTTTAGGAAAACTTTCTGCTCCAAAGAGACTACAAGACATTTCCTGACATAAATGACACGCTCTACTTTCTGCACGTCTCATACATGCAGAAATAGCACTTACTTGATTTGCAGGATGAACCAAACATGCTTTTATACCAGCAAGTGTGCATTTGTGTCAGCAAAATGAGCAGTGAGAGCTCACAGTTTAATTGATTTCAAGGTCACTTTTTGCATATATGGAAACTGGAGGAGTGTTGAGCACTTGCCCTTGTGTGAGGTAATCCGTGAAGTTGCTCTGCACAGATGTTACCAAAGTTGCTGCACTGCATGATTAAAGCCAGGCAATGTCATTTCCCAACAGCATCCTGTCTACTGGGTCACATCAGGGGAGAGACTGGGAGTACTCACTTGTTACATGTGGGTTTGTCCCAAAGCAGCCTCCTTGGCTGATACTCCATTTAATCTGAGATTGAATGAGAATCCTTATTAGTTTCCAGGTACTACAGTAATGATAATGTTATAGTGTCCCCAAGCATGCTACACACTATTCAGAAAATACCCAGTAGCGTGCCAATATTGAAGATCCCTGCAGCAGATGTGGCACGGGCTGGGAGCTGACAGGTCGCTGCAGGGGAACAGCAAAGGAAGAAGGAAGGATGGTAGCTGTGCAGCAGGGGCAAGGGAGCGTGTGCAGGGGGGCAGATCTGGTGAAGCAAGCGTCCATCGTTCACCACGTGGTGCCTTCATGGCACGGGGAGAGGCTCCCCGGTGCTGGGAATGCCTGGTGTTCAGGTGAGTGGCACGTGGCCGAGAGCAGCATGTGCTTGGCTGTTCTCTGAACACCACTCACCATCTGGGCTAATTTGGGTCGCTAGCTGTTACTCAGGAAAGATCCTGCACAGGAAATGATTCACTTGCCATATGGCAGGCCATTTGGACTGACAATTGTTAATATGTGGTCCAGGAACACTGGGAAAATGCACAAAACTAAGATGTTTTGAAACAGTTAGGGCCACTGTGGATGGAAGTGCTAGTTTCCCTGTCTGCTAGATACTTGAGTTAAACCAGGTAACAACTTTTGCAAGAACTCTTTAGAAACAACAAAGTCTGTTAGTACAGAGGAAAAAACCTTCATAAACTCACTCACTTGAGCAGTGCTCGCTTGCCCTCTTCCATAGCAGTGGGGATCCTTTCATTGAATGGGGGTAGTGATGAGCCTGGAGGGTGAAGCCTCCATCTCTCCCTCTGCACTGATGAGAAAGTGTCGAGCACTGGTGTATTTTTACCCTTTTCTGCAGTCCTCCTGTGCTGCAAAGCTGGGGGAGCAGGGTGACCTTCTCCCTGGCATAGTTCATTGATTTCCACGCTTGATAATGCAGGTCTTTCCTCTGCCCTTTGACACCAAATTAAACTTTAATTCCGAAGAAGGTGGAAGCACCGCTGGGTGCAGGTTCTGCTGAATGCGCAACGAGATCTTCGGGGAGTTAATTACGCCGCAGGTCTCCTGGTCCTCACAGCTCATTAAATCCCATCCCCCTGCCYGGGCTGGGATTTCCAGCCCCAGACAGCTCCCCGTCCCAAGCGGCTGCTATCTTTCCTAGCTAATAACCAAAGCTTGCCTGTTCCTTTTGCATTTTTACGGCACAGGCCTCGCTTTCTGATAGCAGCTTGATTTGCATGCTGTCAGGAAAGCTTATCAGCATTGCCGAGGAGGACAGTAAAGCAGATGGGTCAATTAGTCATGTACAGCTCGTTTAGATTCCTGTGACTAGTTATTAACATAAGTAAACAGAAAACTGGCTTGAAACTTTGTAGTTTTAAATGGCAAAATGAACAGCCTATTAGTACTCTGGGGCAAGTAATAACAAGGAGATCAATGGCAGGCATGTAATTCATCATGCTAATTGAACGGGTTTAAGTACTGTGCTAATCTCAAGACTGCTCAAGAAGGGCTTTTTTTTTTTTTTTTTTTTTTTTTTTTTTTTT